>NW_024081342.1:521367-694390 GCF_003009895.1 Hyaena hyaena
GGGGATGAGGCAAAATTGGAAATAAAATGAACAGGCAGAAGGGATAAGAAGCTTTTTTCAAAGAGGTAAAGGGTAGAATATGGTTGGATAGGTGAGAGAAGGGTGCTGGAATTATCCAAAGAAACTATATAGTCTAATTACTCCTGAGAGAAATAGCTGAAAATGTCAGTAGGTGTAGAATTTACATTTACAGAATGGACTCGTTGTGATTGTTTAAACAAGCTGGCGACCAGAGTTAATCAGGTCAGTGTTCTGGGGAAAAAAGAGAGAAATGAGAAAGACGAAGAAAAATAGAAAAAAAAAGGGGGGGGGGAGGAGGGCACCTCTCAGGCAGGGATGGGCGTGGCGTGATCCAATGCCTAAGGCGGGAGTTCTGCCTTGGCGGTTGTGGGGAGGAGAGTGATGGTGCTCCAGTCCCTTCTTGAACCAAGTGCTGCATTCACTTTTTTGGGCGTGTAAACTCCCCGTACGGAGGGCGCAGCCAAAGTTGGTTGCGCTCTTCAAGCCAGGCCAGTTCCAATCTCCAAATCCCCGTCCGCGCGCCCCGCTGAAATTGCCTTAGACACAGCTTCCCAGGCAACCCCCTCAGGCAATTCCAGGCCCCCTGCCGAGCTCTGCGGGTGGAGTCAGAATCGCTGCTTCCTTCTCTGGGTCAGGCTGGTGCGCACGGGCGGGGGCTTGCCTGCCGGGTGCTCTGAGCCCGAGCCCGCTGGAGTGAGAGAAACCAGGTCCCTCTATGGCTCGTCACCCAAAACACGAACTCGTGGGCAAATCTCCCAGTTTTTAGCTCTTTGCCTTCCCTCTCAAGTCCCAGCCAGCCAGGAGCGCGGACGCCCGGTGTCTGCGTGGCTCTTTCAGGGGCCCCAGCCGCCCGGGAGCTACAACGGCGGCAGGCGCGCCGCTACTCTGAAGTCCAGCTGTCAGGAGCCAGCACAAAGAAGCAGTCTGTGCGCTCAGCCCCCCTGGGACCAGTTGGTGCGAGGGGACCTGGCGTGCAGGTATTTGGCAAGTACGGTCTTTCTATGCCCTGAGCGGAGGTTTTTCCCCCGAGCGGAGGTTTTTCTGTTTCGGACTCTCTCTTTTTCCCCTCTCACTCCCCATAGAGGGTAGAGGGGGATCGCCTCCGTCCCTGGAGTCTCCTATCCCGGCCCGATTTTATCTTCCCCAGTTTGCACTCACGTTAGAAGGCTTTCTCAGTGGATTCCGCGTCCTTTTTCTCCCCATCTCTCAGGTTTTGTAAGGTTTCCAATGGCTTCAGATCTTTTCCGTGTGATGTATGAGCAAGTACGGAGCTCCTTACTTCTCGGCCATTTTGTCCCCTCCTGTAATCTAGAGATTCTAATAGTCTATATAAATCTATATAGACTCTGATCCAGTTTTAATGAAGGTTCTCTGGATTCTAGGGACTGATGTTGAAGAACTCAGCCCCCTTAAATCTGTCTCAAATTATTATAGGTGGCAGATTTTCCAAATGTTTCCCTTTGCATAATGTCAACCAAGGTTTTTCTAGCCTCCAGTATTAGTTTCTTAACCATCTACTGACCATCCACTTATCCAATGTCACATACTGGTACCTTGAGTTGGAGGACTGTGTAAAAACAAAAAAATCCCTAGCTGCCAGGACAGATGAACTCCCAAGCTTCAGTGACTTAACAAAAGAAATATTATTTGCAGCTCACACAATGTGTAATGTAGGGCACATGGTGCTCTCCCAACTTATAGCTATATCATCTTGAATACCTGAACTCCAAGGTCTTTGGATCTTGGGAATAAAAGGGCTGGAAAACCACACTGGAAGACTTTAAGGAACGGTCTAGAAGTTGCTTACATTATTTCAACTCGCGCTTTATTGGTCAGAACCCCATTAAAAAGCCCTAACCTGACTGAAGGGTAAGCTAAGAAACATTATGGAGCATATAGATTTGGAAATGAAGTATTCTGTCTCTGTTGTATATTATCTCCCAAATACAAAAGAAATTCAAAGTTTGGGCAAGTTACTTTACCACCAATTCTTTGTTTTCCTTATAAAGTGAGCTTCATTGTATTTAACCTTAATTTTATTAATAGAGTGTTGTGAGGATTTAATACTATGACATATAAAGTTCTAGCATAATACTTGATGTAGAATAATCTCTCCTAGAAAAGTTTATAGGAACTCAATGGAGTATTTCTAATTTGTTCTAATTTTACATATAAGGATATCATATTCTTATCCAGGGCCTAGTATTCTTTATAAACTACTCACAGGAAGTGATTTTGACCATTGACAGTCATGCAGCTTCCTTTTCAGAAGTCTGTTGATTGCATCTTTAATATGAGGCATTCCTTATTAGTGTTGTTTTCAAAAACCATAGTTCAAGTGTAGATTGGAGAGCTACTGAAGAATCTGATAGGAGCGACAGTTCCATGGGCTAAGGGGATGATATTGTTTCCAAATTGGGTTCCTCCCTTTAAGAAAGCTTGGAACAAGGATTTCAGTGCAGATACTGATTTGAGAGGTTACTCCATGAAACACGGTAAGGGATTGGGGAACTGAGACAGAAGAAAGTAAAGGCAATAAGGTATGTGTTAATGACTGGATTACCATAGTGGGGAACTGGGAGTTGCCTGGGGACTTTTAGGACATTCTGTACACGTTGTGCACAAATAAGCATGCTCCTCCAATGACAAAACTCCCACAGGCACAGAAAGGCAAGACACCCTTGGCATATCTGGGAACTAACTGCAGATAACTTCTGGTGTAGGCCTGCAGATATGGGCAGGACACACCATGGAGCCTGTTCATAAAAGTTTTCCTGCGGCACCTCGGTGGCTCAGTTGGTTAAGCATCGGACTCTTGATTTCAGCTCAGGTCTTAACCTCACAGTTTGTGGAACTGAGCCCCATGTTGGACTTCACGCTAACACCACAGAGCCTTTTTGGGATTCTCTCCCACTCTCGCACTCTCGCTCTCGCTCTCTTCTCTCTCTGCCCCTCCCTGCTCATACTCTCTTTCTCTTTCTCTCTAAACAAACAAACACACAAACAAGCTTAAAAATAAAATAAAATGTTTTCCTTGGGATCACTTGGCCAGGTAGCCACAATTCCTTTCCAGCATCTCTCTCTCTCTCTTACTCTCTGTTTTTATTATTGCTAAGTCTGTTTTTTTAAATATTTATTTATTTTTTTGAGAGAGAGAGAGAGCAGGTGAGGAGCAGAAGGAGAGGGAGACACAGAATCGGAAGCAGGCTCCTGGCTCTGAGCTGTCAGCACAGAGCCTGTTGTGGGGCTTAAACTCATGAACTGCAAGATCATGACCTGAGCTGAAGTGGATTAAGTAACCGACTGAGCCACCCAGGGGCCCCTATTATTGCTAGCTCTAAAATGTATTTAAAATATACAAATTATGATTTCTGACGAAGAATGAAAAAATTACACACTGGAAAATTTGCTTACACTCTAGTCTATGTTGTCTTATCTCTCTGTACTAGATTTTGTCACTGTTCTTCTTGTTCTATACCAGTGTCAGATTTCCTTCTTTGGCAGGAAGGTATTCAAGGGCTCAGGCTTGCCAAGCTGGCAGAATTTTTGAGGAGTGGAGGGAAATTTTTACTGGAACTGAAGAAATGGCTACAATCAAGGTAGCAGGCAAGATTTAAAGCAGAATGATAACCCTGAAAGAGAGAAAGAGGAAGTGGGGAGGGGGGGATTGGGAAATCACAAAAGCCAGAGGGGCAAAAGCAAGCATCTGTTCTGAAGTGGAGTCTAGAATCCAAACATCAGGGAAACCAGAAGGTGAGCAAGGATTGGTTGAGTATGAAAATGGTTCATTGTTTCCAATTTCATTTTAGAAGTTAGTCCCTCATTGTGCATGGGAGAGCCCCAAACTTTAGAAGTCCAGGATGAGGCAGATAGTAGGAACCTCTAGATGTTTATACATTTCCTAGATTTTGTCTCCCTAATCCCCCAGTCTCAATTACTCCCATTGATTATTTTTGTTATATTGTTTTTAACTCATTTTTGTTCTCTTATTTTTCAGCTTAAAATGTATCCATGGGTTAGAGTCCCCTTTTTGTTCTGGATTAAAAAGTTATACTCTTCCTAAGTCAAACAACAGCATTTTGGCAGGAAGTTAGCAGGAACATATGGGCCTCAGCATTTTGATGCCCAGACTGGCTTCTGCCAAAACATTTCTTTGCTGTCATATAGAGAGCAGCAGTGTTTGGGACTGTTGGGGAATCATCCCACACAGCTCGGGCTGGGGAGTACTGCTATCTAACAGCCTTTGTGTGTAGCTGAGGGACTTCCCACCCCTAAGAATTTTTCGAGAATTTTAAGAGGTGTGGGGGGGGGGGTGTCAGCCAGTGTCCACTTCTTAAAGCCACAGCTATGGGTGATGTCCCTCAACTTCAAACAGTGCACAGTGGTAGGTTGACTGGGACAATGTGGAGGTTATTGGCTAGAATCAAAACCAGAAAACAAAAATCACTATTTTTAAAAGAGAGAATTTACAAGAAGTGATTGGTTGCACAGTTAATGGAAGAACTAAAAATCAACCCAGAGGTAAGCCAAAATAGGAAGAGGCTAGCATGCTACAGTGTGGAAGGACAATGGGGAAGGGAGACTTACCAGAGCTCAATGGAAGTTGTAGTAGTGATGGCTTGTGCAATGGGAAACTGCCAGAGACATCTTCTGAGGTTGATGGAAAGTGGGAAATACCCTGGCTTGCCTTCCTCCCACCCTCCAATCTTTTTCCAGTGACTCTTACTAGATGAAATGTAAATTAACAGACACAGGAGCCTGGGGCACCAGCCTCAGAGGTTAGTCTGCCTGCAATATAGATGGATCTGAGTGCAAATAGGCTAGAAAAGGCTTGCATAGGGTGGGAAAAATTAATAGCTGGGGCAGAATAAGCTATCCGATCCTGGGATCTAAAGTAGGTACATCCAAATCCCCAACAATTTTTTTGAAGCCAACTCAGTGCTTGAAATGTTGGCATAAGAAAGAAAATAATAATAACATCAGCATCATCTGGCATTTACTGAACTCAGTGTGCTGGGAACTTTATACCAGTTATTTCATGTAACCCATACTATAGCCTGTTATACTATTACATCCTAAATGAGTACACAAGAAAACTAAAACACAAAGAAGTTAAAGATTTGTTCTAGCAAGCAGTGGAACCAGTGGTCAGACACAGGCAGTCCAAATGCAGAGCCCGTTTCCCACCTACACCTTCACCTCTCCCCACCTACCCCTCTGCTCTGCTGCCTCTATTCACTGAAGGTCTGGAGCTCTTCACATGTCTTTATAAGAGGGGCCTGAGGCTTACACCATTACCTGGAAGTATGTGAGCCCCTTCTGAGCATCCCTCATGAACAACTATCCCAAAGTAACTTTTGGAAAACCTAGGACTGATAATGTGTTTTTGGATCCTATATTTCTCCACTGTTTCTTGTATTCTACATTGGTTATTCATTCTTAGCTCCTGTCATCTTTGTGGCAGACCATTTATTTTACCCTTTAATTCATGCTAGCACTTTCTATCAGGTATGTGCCAGTTGTCCTGAACCCTCGGCATAATGATCTTGGTGCTGCTTTATTTCTAAGAAGCTGGGACTCAAAGGGTTAATTACTTATAGGGCTAGAGGATAACTCTTTGGTCAAAAGCTGCATAAAATTTTCAGCTGGCAGGTAGGGGAACTCCAAGCTAAAAAGCAAAACAGTACAAACAAACAAAAAACTGGGTCTGGAGACCCAAGGGATAGAGTGCTATCTACAAAGAAGCCCAATCTACCAGCCAATGCCTAGACTTCTTCTCAACATATGATACTAGTGCAACTGGACAGGCACAAGTGAAAAAATGAATCTATACAAAGACTTTGCATTCCTCACAAAAATTAGAAAAATGAAATACCACTACACACCTATTACAATGGCCAAAACCAAAATACCGACAACACTAAGTGCTGATGAAGATGTGGAGCAGAAAGAACTCTCTCACTCATTACTGATGGGAAAGCAAAATGGCACAGTCACTTTGGAAGACTCTTTGGTGGTTTCTTACAAAATTAAACATACGCTTACCACACAATCCAGCAACTGTGTTTCTTGGTATTTACCCAAATTAGTGGAAAACTTATGTATCTATAAAAAACCTATGGATGTTTATACCATCTTTATTCATTATTACTCAAACTTATATATCACCAAGGTGTCCCCAGTATATAAATGGATATATAAACTGTGGTACATCCAGACAGTGGAATATTATTGAGTGCTAAAAAAGAAATGAACTCTCAAGCTATAAAAACACATGGAAAAATATTAAATGCATATTACTAGGTGAAAGAAGCAACCTGGAAAAGACTACATACTATATAATTCCAACTAAATATCTTGGAAAAAAGAAAAACCATGGATTGAATTAAAAAAAATCGATGAAGAGGTTTGCGGGGAGAAGGAGGAATAAATAGATAGAACACAAGGATTTTCAGGCAAATAGAAAATATTCTGCATAAAATTTACGATAAAATTGGGAATAATGTAATTTTCACTGTTGCTACTTTTATTCAACATTGGATTTGAGGTCCTAGCCAGTGTTATCAAAATCCTAGTGAGATTTACTTATGTACATTGACAAGCTGATTTTAAAATTTATATGAAAATGCAAAGGACTTAGAATGGTCAAAACAATATTGAAGATTTAAGGGTCTATACACTGTCAGATTTTAAGATTTCTTATAAAGCTATACAATTAAGAGAATGCCGTATTTGGATATAGATAGATAAATAAATCAGTGGAATATAGTAGAAAGTTCAGAAGTGGACCCACATATATTCAATTATTTTATTTTCAGTAATGGCCTCAATGCCTTTCAATGAGGAAAGAAAGGTCTTTTCGGTAAGTGATGCTGTAGTAACTGCCTATCTCTATGGTGACAAGGTGAGCCTTGCTGCTGACTCACATTACACAGATAAATTAACTTGGGATGGATAACAGACCTAAATGGGAGGGCATACGTTCTAAAGTTTCTAGAGGAAAACATGAAAATAGCACTGTGACCTTAGTTAGGGTGAAGGAAGATTTCTTGCACAGAATTCAAAAAGCACTAAGTATAAAAGAAAAAATAATTGGATTTCACCAAAACCAAAAACTTCTGATCAAAAGAAGTATTTAAGAAAGTTAAAAACGGCAGCCCAAGGCTATAAGAAAATATTTGCAATGCATATATTTAACAAAGGATTCATATCAAAAATATATATAAAGAACTATAAATCAATAAGAGAAAGACTAATATCCAACAAAACAGTAGACAAAGCACTACGCACTTTGCAAAAGAAGATATCTGGGTGGCCAGTAATGTTATCAAAAGACAGCAACATCATCATCATGAGGGAACTGAAAATTAAAACCACAGTGGGATGCTATTTTACAAACACAGAATGACACAATAAATTTTTAACAGTTTGACAAAACCGAGTGTAGACAAGGATGTAGAGCAACTGGAACTCTCATGTGTTGTTAGTGGAGATATAAAGTGGTACAACCACATTGGAAAAATTTTGACAATTTTTAAGAGAGTTAAAAATATACTCACCTTGTGACTAGCAATTTTTTTTAGTTATATGCCCAAAATAAATGAGGGTGTATGTCAACAAAAAGACTTATCCAAGAATGTTCATAAAAGCTTCATTCATAATATATCCAAAGTGGAAACAACCAAAACATTCATCAACAAAAGAATAGATAAGCATGTTTTGGTGTATCCATACAATGAACTACTATACCACAAGAAAAAAGAACCAATTACTGAAACATAAAGCAACACAGTTAAATTTCAAAAAAACCCTGTTAAGCAGAATAAGCCAAACAAAAAGTACATACACCATTTAAACGAAGTGAAAAAGAGGCGAAGTTAATCTATGGTGATAGAAATCAAAAGAATCATTATCTCTGAGGAGAATTTTTACTGGAAATTGACAAAAGAGGGGCTCCTGGGTAGCTCAATAGGTTAAGCATCTTACTTCGGCTCAGATCATGATCTCACAGCTTGTGAGTTCGATAGTTGTGTTGGGCTCTGTGCTGACAACTCAGAGCCTGCAGCCTGCTTCAGATTCTATATCTTCATCTCTCTCTGCTCCACCCACCTGTTGTGCTTTGTCTCTCCCTCTTTTTTCCTAAAAAATAAACAAAAATTTTAAAAATTTATTTATATAAGTATTTATATATAAATTAAAATATATAATAAATTATATAAATAAATATGTATAAATAAATTATATATATAATATGGCAAAAGAAAACATTCTGGGACAAAAGGAATTTTTTTTTAAATCTGGGCCATATATTGATCTGAGCCATGATTACCTGAGATATCTCTCTATCTTTCTTATGCTTGTGCTCTCTCTCTCTCTCTCTCTCTTTCTATATATATATATATATAAAATCAAGTTGTACATTTAAGATTTATATTTTTTCTATGTGAAAAAATTAAAACAAAGAAATAATTCTAAAATGCATCTCTTTGTGGCAAGAGGCTCAGTGCAATAACTTATCTTTTATATTGGAGGGAGTGTCTTTGTATACTTCAAACAACTAGATCCCTAAAAACATCACCAGTGTGAGAGGTCTTTGGATCTTCATAAGATTTCTCTCTCATTCTGTTGTGCAAATTTGTTTCAAAGCAATCAGAGTACTTGCTATTTCCTGCTCAATAGGTCTGGTTAATGTGATATCATTAATATGTTGGATCAACATCATGTGCTTTGAAATATCAAGACTATCAAGACTTGGAGGGTATCATAACCCTAAGGCATAACTGTAAGTGACGCTGCTGCTCTCATTGCCAGGTGAATTTGAACTTCTTTTGATCCTCCTTCCTGCTGGGGATTGAAAAGAACACATTCACCAGATCAGTAGCTGCATATCAGGTGCCAGAGGCTATTTTTATCTTTTTAAGTAAAGATGCCACATTTAGAATAACAGCTGCAAGTGGGGCTCCCACTTGTTTCGATTTATGGTAGTTCACCATCCTCTGCCATGATCCATCTGATTTTTCAGGACCTGTACAGTGACTTAAAAGAGAATAGGATGTACCACCTTAGCATGCCGTTTGTCTTTGAGAGTGGCACTCATCTCTACCATTCATTCAGAATATGTTATTGCTTTAATTTTAATTCCTTGCAGGGGCAGAGAATACTGGTGCAGACTTAATGGCTTCCTATATTTGTTTTCTATTGCTGCTATAACGAATTACCACAAATTTAATGCTTAAAACAACAAAAACTTATTATCTTACTGTTCTGAAAGTCCAAAGTCCAAAACAGTTCTCACGGAGATAAAATCAAGGTATTGAAAGAACTACGTTCATTCTAAAAAATCCAGAGAAGACTCTGTCTCCTTGACTTTTCCAGGTTCTAGAAACTTCCTGCATTCACTGGCTTGTGATCTCTTCTTCCACTTTCAAAAGAAGCATCACAGCATCTTCAAATTTCTCTCTGACTCTGACTTCTCATCTGCCTACTCTTCCTGTGATTAGACTGTGCCTCCCAGATAATCCAGACTAATCTCCCCAGCTCAAGGGCCTCTGATTAGTAGGTTTAGTTTCATCTGCAGCCTTAATTACCCTTTTCCATGTAACCTAACATACAGGTTCTAGGAATAGGACATGGACATCTTTGAAGGGCCATTATTCTGCCTACCATACTTCCACTAACTTCCCCAATTATAACAGTCTACAATCAAGCAATAACTGTGAGTGTTCTGTCAGCTTCTAGGTGAACCCATTCTAATGATGCATTTGGGGCTGAGAAAATCATCGTATGGTGATCTACAGATTTATTGTATTGACCTGGGACAGGACTCCATTTATCATATGACTTCCATAACCTTTATAGGCATTTTGATTCCCTTTATCAGTATCATCTATGATCCAGTACCCAACAGCCCTTGAACGATCTGCTTTCCCTAACTGTATGATTATCTAGTGAAGGACCCTAAGACCTTTGGGGATGGATTGGGCAAATAGCTACTGAACGTACTTCTTGTGACATCACAGCACATTTCCTCCAAAGGAAATAGCCTCCCCTTCAATTGACTCTGGTTTGAGAACAGTATAAAGAATTGTGATTTTTCCAACACAGTGCTTGACATAAGCTTTCTGCTCTCCCACTATTGATATTTTTGGTTATATATGTCAAGCAACACCATCATCATTTGGTCGACCTTCTTGCCCCTAGAAATACCATCGTCTATTAGACATCTTCACAAACTCCCATGGGTCATGGGCTCCTCATTGTCATTCCATCTGTAACCCCATTATAGAAATTACATTCACCTTGCTTCTGATAGTTAAATTCTGCCACCTGGCTTCTAGTATGCCAGAAGCTTATCATCCCCATTGATGCTAAGTAGCCCTGGTCTGTAACAACCTTCCATTCCATCCCTGACCCACAAATGATAACCACCATCAGTTCTTTCAATCCTTATTGCTTTGGTTAAGGAATAGCTTATGGGCCCTCTGAAAAACACAGACAACTGGTGGGTTGTTGTTTTTTTTTTTTTTTAATGTAACAAATCCATTCAAACATGTCCACATCTCTGATTCTTTAAGCCTTTCCTTAATACTCTGCCAAGACAGTTCTGGCATCTCCACTTCATTTACTATAGGCCTCCAGAAAATGGGAGGCTTGAGAGTTGCATTGCATTTCCTGCAGTATAGTAGGCTTGGCTCCAGAAGTCCTTGCCAGAATGCTAAGTCTTTCCAGCAGTATCAGTATACTATTCCTCATCAAAACTTATATTCATCCTCTCTGAGCAACCCCAAGTTACATTCCCAGACATGTTGTGAAACATGTTAGTACATACAAGTCCTTTGGTGAAAAATTCTTTTTCTTTCCATGCCATGGACAGTGCTTCCTACTTGCATCACATTAAGTCCTGACCCTAGGTTTTATTATAGACTAGGGACTAACAAACCAGGGCCCATGGGCTGAACACCTAAAACTGTTGTAAAATTAAGGAACACGGTCACACTCATTTATTTGCCTCTTGTCTATGGCTGCTTTCATGCTACAGTGGCAGGGTTGAATAGTAGAAACAGGAACCATATGGCCTAAAAAGCCTAAAATATTTATTATCTAATCCTGATTAGGTAAATATAATGAAATCTATAATATTCCCTGCTAGAGATAATCATTGTCCTACTTTTTAGTAATAGGGATATCACATCTATCCCATTCTGAGTGTCTGCTCCCTCTAGCTACTCTTTTTTTTTTTTTTTTTACAAATAGTTTATTGTCAAGTTGGTTTCCATATAACACCCAGTGCTCATCCCCACAAGTGCCCTCCTCATGCCCATCTCCCCCCTCCCCCCCCACACCCATCAGTCCTCAGTTTGTTCTCAGTATTCAAGAGTCTTTCATGGTTTGCCTCTAGATACTCTTAGTAGCAGCTTTCTTAGGCTGTATGCCCCCAGAAGCAGATGCAAGGATTTGAGTGCATATGGTTTGTTAGGGATAATTTTAGGGGAGAAGATCACAGAATGGGAAAGCAAGACAGAAAAGAGTTAAAAGACAATATAAGGTATGTTAATAAGCAGATTATCCTGGAGGGCAATGAGGGCTCAATTCTGCTGAGATCCCTGGGAAACAGTATAGAACACACCTAAGACTTCTCTTCCTACACCATTGAGAGGCACTCCTGGCATGTCAGTTCTCTGGCACTTCCCACCTGCCCTGTGCATAAGATGAGATAAAACTCTCAGGTGGAGAGTTGCAGGTGCTTGCCATCTTCATTTTCTGGAATGGTGAGTGGTGAAGTAATATAAGAAGAACACTCACAACATCTTCTACAACACTGAATACACAAAAAACTCATGAATCCATAATGATACTCAAACAAAGAAGGGTGGCCAAGGCAATCAAAGCAAACAGAAAACAAAACAATAAAACAACAAAAAACACACAAACACATACAAACAAAACCTCCTTAGACATCATTGGAGGTAACCAGTATACAATATTTAACCCTGACAATTGGCAATTACAGGGAAAAAAAATAAGCGTGGAGCCTAATTTTCCTATATAAACTATATTTCAGACTAATCAGCCATGTTTAATGAGGGAAAGTTGTTTTTTACAGAAAAATCATTATGTTTCATTATTGTTTGTCATGCTGAAATAACACAAAGTCATTAATTTGCTCTAATCTATTTCAGACTAGAAAGGAAGAGATAAGGAAACAAGTGAAGGAAAGTCTTGATAAACACTGAATCTATATTGGATCTGCTATGTGAAGAAGTTCGTTGTATCACTGTATTATTTCTTTTTTGATTTTTTACTGAGAGAGAGAGAAAGAGAGAGAGAGTCCTTTTCTTTTCTTATCCCCTCCAGCACTATCATTAGCCTTGGGTTGCATACAAGTCCTTATAATCCTGATTACCCATTATTAAGATAAACAAAGCACTAAATAATGCAGTTGAACTGCAAGCAACAGCTCTTTTCCTCAGATGCAAGTTCCAAATCATGATGCCTGTTCCTGCTGTGATCACATTATAACCTTAAAATTTCCCTAATGAATTGATCCACTTATACATAGCCAGTGCTTGTTATGAAATCTTGCATGTATACACACCTCTTAGGTTTGTTGTTGGATTTTAAAAACAATGAATATGGAGCGCCCATCAGAGTGTCTGGCACATGGGGAAGGCACTGAGTGCAGACACATTTCTCACCTCCTCCCCTTCCCATACCTAAATAGGAAAAGCTCCTTTTAGTTCCTTCCAAATGTAAATATATTACCTGAGAAGGTTACTAAGTTAACTCATTAGCACCTCCCAACACTTGAGCAGAGTTTACTTTGTCAGATTAACTATAGAAAACAAGGTCCTGAGGCAATGGAACTTCAGTTGCATAAATGTTGACAAGGACAAGGTAGTATGGAAAGTAAATGAGTAAGTCCATCTTAACATTTGTGTGTGGGCATGCACTATCTGGGTTGCTTTTGTTACCAATCTCATTTGATCCTTACCAACCTCAATTCAACAGAGGGGGCTCAAGAGCTTAAAGCATGCACCCAGCCTTAAACAGCAATAAATAATAAATGGCAGAGCTAGAATTGGAACTCGGACCTTCTAACTCTGAAGTACAAAGAAGGCCCGGGTATCTGGAATGCAGAACGAGAGTACTGAAGAAGATGGAACAGCAGAGCAAGAATTTCTTAAAGAAGAGATGAAAGTGGGGCTTTTGCCCCCTTCTTAAAGGGACTCCCTTAGGCCCCCTCAAGCATAAGGTTTCAGTTTCTATATTTGTCCCCATCTTATTATCCTGTATCACATGCAGGACAATTCACTTGGTGACCTGTAATGGCCTCAATGTTCCCTTCATAAACACCTTCACCTGAATATTCATGGTTGTGTTGTGTTTACCCACAGCTAAAAGCAAAATAAGATATTTCAAAATTCCTAGAAAGCAATCTTCAAATTATACCTACAGAATATGTTATGATCTGAGAAGCTTCGAGCTTCATTTGTCCTATTCTTGCCTGCATACGTGATATTCAAAAAACTGTTGATAATTACCCCTGTTTAAGTTATTTGAAATCCAGGACCCAGTGAATTTTAATGGCAAAAGATAGACTTTTTACATTCTTCTCTGCGGGACACAGTCTAAAAAGACAAGATTCTTATAGAGTCTGCTGGTTCTATAAGTTATACGTCTTTGTAGCTTTCAAGAGATTCGAATATTAGGGGCGCCTGGGTGGCTTAGTCGGTTAAAGGTCCGACTTTCGCTTAGGTCATGATCTCGCGGTTCGTGGGTTCGAGCCCCGCGTCGGGCTCTGTGCTGACTGCCAGCTCAGAGCCTGGAGCCTGTTTCAGTCTGTGACTCCCTCTCTCTCTGACCCTCCCCTGCTCACGCTGTCTCTCTCTCTCCTAGAAATAAATAAAACATTAAAAAAAATTAAAAAAAAAAGATTCGAACATTAGAGAAGTATATAAACGAGACAGTGACGTTTCCCCCATAATCCTATTCTTCAGCACGAACCACAGTTAACAGCTATGCAGCTCTTCTTTCAGACTTTTTATTTTACAGAGTTTACAAAGCGCTTTCACATACTTCATCTCATTGAAACCTCACAGCAGCAGTATTCAATTATAAATGTGAGATTGGGGAAATTGTTTTCCAGTGAACTTTAATAACCTTCTCACAAAAGGGAGCTACCATGACTGACTACCTTCTATTCACATTTTTGCAAACCCAAGCCAGGATTGATTCACTGTGACCTTTAGTGCTCAATTCATATAGCAAAGAGCAGACTGGGCTGTGGAGGGCAGAATCAATCCAAAATCCGCTAAGCATTTGGTTCTATCGCTACAGTGTTAGCTAAACAGAGAGCATTTGCATGGAGAATAGATAACGATGGAGCAGTCTTCCAAAACACAATAGAGGATGCTTCTTCAAGATCACTGACAAAGAAAAATGTGGCGCTAACTGGTCTTAAACTCTGGTATAAAATTGAGTTCAAATGAGAGTAAATTGTGGTATTTCCTCCCACAGAAGTGGGTAGAGATAGACTGAGCACGCCAATTACCACTGGAGATAAAGTAGCAGCTCTCAAATTAATGGGATAAAACAAGTCCCCCCAGGCTAACAGCATAGTCTTGGGGTTAGTTGCTTAATTAGTGGGCTCTTTGCTCTAATAGATCTTTTAGATAAGATCTTGAAATCAAATCTGAATGGGGGGAGGAGAGTGTTGGAGAGAGCTTGGAGTCTTAGGTGAACCTGGCTACCATATTTTTAAACCAGACTAATGGAAAGATAAGGACCTCAATTCCAAAGAGCCAACTCAACCTTATCTCTTGAATTAGTTTGTGTATAATGAACTATTTATTTTGGCCTGGAAAGTTGCTTCAATGAACCCATTATGATGGCCAAGGACTAACTCTGATTAAATTTCCCTCTAAGGACGATTGAAGGATAGTTAATATCTTTATCTTCCTCCAGTTTCCAAATCATGAGCAAAAATATTTACGAGGCAAAATCTGTATTATTGTGGCTTTCACACTTAGTGCTTACATGCTTCTCTCAAACTCTATGGTCACATCCCGAAGCAGGAGGAAGATGTGTGACGAAGTGGATTTGATTTCCACTGAAACAAAAAGCAACAAGTCTCTGAGCTCCCTGGCGTCTGAGCAAAATGCAGAGGGACTTGGAGTAGTGTGACCTAGCTTAAAATGTTGTAATGGCCCTGATAGTGATTCATGTCTGCACAAAACAAACAGCTGTCTTTCTAACCCTTCACAGCTTAGGCAGGGCCTCCACCTCAGAGCTGCCTTTGGTCGGCTTTGCTGGCTTTGATGATGAGACTCTGGCAGCCAGTCTAAGAGAGAAAAGGACATTCAGAGAATTTTAAGTGGTTTGGATCAGCAGTTGTCATGTACAATTGATGTTCATTTATATTTCACTAGCCAAAATCTAATGCTGCCCAAAATTGGGAAAGAAATATTTCAAATACTAATCAGGTCCAATCCTGCTTTAATGTAAAAAACGAGCTGTCCTACCTTTTTTCAATGCTAGTCTCAGAAGGGAGATTTAATGTTTCCTGACAGTGCTTTAAATACTTTGCTGTTCAGACTTCAATGAATCCACAATAATTATATCAGTTAAACCAGCTTGGTTTTTCCAAAGCTGTTTCAAGCTGAGGGTGCTTTTGAACTCCTTATCATGGCATTCATCCTTTGATACCAGGTTTAATAGAAGGAGGGCTAATACTCAGATGGATCACCACTTAACTATTTAACCCATTTATGTATCAGTTGTTTTTGTTTTTGTTATTTTGTTTAATCTAATCTATCAGACTCCGTGTTCTACATTTCCCAGCCTCCTCCTTTCCAGGAAGTTTAATTGCACAGAATATAGGAACCATATGCTATTCCCAGTGGAGAGTTTCAAGGAAGGCCCAGTGTTTTTTAATTCCCAGAAGATCAAGCAATAAAGACTTCAGTAGATTATCATTAAGAACTGACTTAACATTTAGCGTCTAAGCCTTTTATAAGAGCTTTTATGTTGTCATTTCTAAGAAGGAGGTTAAAAAACTATCTTTGTTTCAAAGATAAAATGTGAATTATCAATATACTACGGTTTTGGGCGGGGGGGGGGGGAAGTACCAGTATCTCTAGGTGGAAATTAATTGTACTCATCCCTCATCACTCCCTCAAGACATCTAACAATTTCATCATAATTCTGGCTTCAGTCAGCGTTCGTTCTTACTGAACCGCACTCTCCCATAAAATGAGATCTTCTCGATCTGTTGTATTGGCAATCTCCAGTCTTCACCTCTACAACAATTGAATAAACAAAAGAACACGGTTGAGAACAGTTTTCCTTCAGAAAAGTCACCAAAGAACAGTAAACACATTTACATAAAGCCATAAAGCAAGTGTAGGAATTCTGTGTGAGTGGAGCAGTGAGCCAAGCCTACTGAAGAAGCACAGGAATCATTACGTGTAGACCCTCTTTATTTCTTCAGATGACCACTGAATTTCCGTAGCAGAATCTTTCCTAGCTTCTTTGAAAATATAAGAAATATCACTACAAACCAGTGATCTCATGTGCAAACTCTTTGTTTTTCCATAAATAATTTCCCTATATAAAAACAGATTCGAAGTCATGAAGTAGATACTTACTAATAACAAAAGAGCTATCAAAAAGATGAACATAAATGGCTATAAATCAGAGTAGGCTGTGCAAAATATAAACATGGCAGGGTCAAAATAGAGGAGAGATTATAGCAAACGAGGTTTGCTTTCAAGTTCTCATTCAATATTTATCATGTTTTCTCTTAATTGTCTAATAACCAGCTATTTATTATTTTACACTTGACTATTATAAATCCAAACTTTCATAATGTGATGCTCTGTTTCTTAATCCTGCCATATCCTTACATGTTGCTCCAGGATTAATATCAGCAACTAAACTTGTTATTTTCACTTTAAGTGGGAAACCTTTTAATATTAATAGGCTGATTTACAGAAGGTTATCTCCTTTTTTAAATGTTTATTTATTCATTTTGATGGGGGTGGGGGGAGGGGAGAGAGAGAGAGAGAATGAGTGGGGGAGGGGCAAAGAGAGAGGGAAAGAGAGAGTCCCACACAGGCTCCACACTCAGTGCAGAGTCAGTTACAGGACTCCATCTCATGACTGTGAGATCATGATCTGAGCTGAAATCAAGAGATGGACACTTAACCAACTAAGCTAGCCAGGTGCCCCTGAGAACATTACCTCTTAAGGCAATGAGTTTGGACTGTTTGTAGGATTGTTGCCAGGTTGGGATACTGAAGTGGTAAAACTTTCAAAGTTGGGATTCAGAGGACATAAGATCTAGTTCTAATTTTGCTCTTTATTAATTACATGGGCTGCTTAATAGGGGATCTGTAATTTAAACTCCCTATTATACTTTTTAAAAATGTTTTTAATTTTTATTTATTTCTGAGAGAGAGAGAGACAGCGTGAGCAAGGGAGGGTCAGAGAGAGACACACACACAGAATCTGAAACAGGCTCTAGGTTCTGAGCTAGCTGTCAGCACAGAGCCTGACGCAGGGCTCGAACCCACGAACTGTGAGATCATGACCTGAGCCAAAATCAGACGCTTAACCGACTGAGCCACCCAGGCACCCCCAAACTCCCTACTATACTTTATAGGAAATATCTATATCTATATCTATATCTATATATCAGTATATATATCTATATCTATATATATATATATATCAGATATAACAGTTAGATTAAACTACACTGTAAGGGTGGTCATTTGCCCTAACCAAAAATTCACTCCGTAAGGGTCATCAACCAGTTTTCTAATCAACTAGTCTTCTAACTAGCCTATAGAGGTGCTTTCTAGCAAAAATTTGCCTAGCCATTGACTCAGTCCTCAGTCCACTTGTGGCACAATAGCTACTATATCAAGCAACTAACTAATATGTTATACAAGCTGTTTCGTGCCTGCTTAATAAATGCATCTTTATTTGTCACCAAATTTGGTCAGAGATTTACTTTCAATATAACTGGTGAAGACATTGTGTGGAAGGTAGTTACTCCTCATTCATCTCTAATTATTGGTGGTTACCATTATTCAGAAAATAACTTTTGCAATATTACCCTTCACCCAGCATTGATTTCTCGTTATTTCCATCTCAGATATTTGTAATGTCACCCAGGAGCCTGTAGGCAATTAGTGGGTAATAAACTCCTAAATCTCCAGACTATAGACTCAGAGAGATTCGGTGGGATTCAGCACATGCACAGAGCTCTCCTGGGTTAGCAGTCCCTTCAGGACTCTATGGTTTGATCTGACAATTGCCTGGTCCTTGCCCCAAGTCCCAGAAGCAGTTAGGATTTCTCCAGTTCTAGCAGCCTCCGAGTCACATTTGACTGCATCCCTGAGGCCCCGGGAAGGTAGTGGGAGGCCACGGTGGCTGGTGCAGGGATGTCTAGGAACTCGAAGGTGATGCTGGGCCTGTTGGTGGTGCTGACAGCAGCCACGGTGACTGGTGTGCATCTGAAGCAGCAGCAGGTACAGCAGAGACTTCACGATGGAGTGATCAGAGACACTGAGAGGCAGAATTGGAAAAATGAAAACATTTGTCTCTTGGGAGAACAGGTTATTTTGACTTAGCAACTTGAAGCAGAAAGAGGGATGTTATTGACAAAAGGTCCTAAAAAAACATGACTTGAAATGGGTGTCAAACATTGAGGGGACAGTGTCGAGTGTGGGTGTGTGCATATGGATGGAGAATAGCTTTGTGAGGTGTTCAACCTTTATTTTTGTTGGTCACTGTCCTTTCAGACTTGGCCAGAGACAAAGACAGTGGAGGATATATTCTAAATTATTGCTTTAAAAGTTTCTTCTATCTCAGTAAAGAAGTAGGCAGACACTCTTCTGAAGAGCTCTGTCTGTGTGATCCTGGTAGAAGCCCCTTGAAGCCTGGTGTCCAGAGCTTAGGATTGTTCATGAAAAGCACATGAGAGCCTGTGAGAGGAAAGGATGGATAGTAACATCCACCTGAGTAGTTTGATAAGCCAGCACGATGATGAAGCCACGAGAACATCTACCTCAGAAGTGCTGGAGGAGGGGGAGGGGGAGAGGGAGACTGTCCTGATCCTTGAATTGGAGGACCAGGCATCAGCACACTTATCTCATGATCAGAGTGGGGATTCCCTCAACAGTGATGAAGGAGACGTGTGCTGGATGGAGGAGCAGCTGTCCCACTTCTGTGACAAGTGCCAAAAATGGATACCGGCCAGTAAGGAGCATCTCAGTTCCTTTGATTTGTCAGTTCTTATGTGAAGGTTTGTTTTTCTAACTTGTGAATGAAACATGAATATAAAATGGACCTACGTAAAAAGATAATTATTGTATTTATGATTAGTTTAGTTGGTTAATGGCAGATTTATATAAACAATAGACACATTTGTGCTGATAAAAATCATTGTCAACCTCTCAAAAAAAACAAAACAAAACAGATTTCTCCAGTTCCCTCCAAGGTCTCCAGTTCCCTGGAGTCTTGATCAATACTTCCTGTAGACTAAGTTTCTTCCATAGGGCCATGGTCAAACCTTTTGCTCTGCTCATAAAAACAGACCACAGATTAAATATCCTGGGGCCATGTCATTTATATAGGTAATGATGATAATGATGGTTGTGGTGGTGGTAATGATTGTTAACATGATTTCCACATGGCAATAACCTGTGTCCCCATTTGATTGACTGCACATAAATAAAACTCAAGAAATATTGTCTTACAGCACTAAGTTTTTTTCTCCTTGTATAACACACCTGGAGTTGGGCAATCTAAAGCTGGTGTAAGGCCTTAGTGATACAACAAATGACCCAAAGTCTATCTTCCTCCTCTGACCTCATTAGTTTGTGGTTCTGTTCTCCACATTTTCAATATGGCTACATCACCTCCAGGCATGCAATGATGGAGGAGAGAGAACAAAGAGCTTTTACAAAACAAGGTTTTGCCTTTTTATTCAAAAAAGAAAGCTCTCTCCAGGGAAATTCATTTATATTACATAGGCCAGAACTTTGTCATCCTCTAGCTGCAAGGGAGTTAGGAAAGGGAACAATTTTAACAGGACATATCACCATCCTGAACAAAGTGAAATCCCAACAGGAAGGAAGAAGGGAATGGGGACTGGATATTGACAGGCAACTAATAGCATATAGCATCTCTACTATTTAGCAGTTTAATAGATAATTTACATACTTACCATCTCTAACATTACCCAGTAACCATTTTCCACACGATGAAACTAAGAATCAAAGGCTTTTTGTAACCTGCCAAAGAAAATGGAAGATGCATGATTTGAATCCAGGACAACTTGATTTATAGCAATAGTAATATTGGTCAAATATTAAGGTTAAGATTGGTCAAATACTTCCCACGGGTCAGATATTCCACTAGGTGTTTTATGTGTATTGACTTGTTTCTTCCTCATAGAATCCCTCTGAAGAAGGTGTTTTTTTTAAAAAAAGTTTTTAAATGTGTATTTATTTTTGAGAGAGAGGAGACACAAAGCATGAGCAGGGAAGGGTCAGAGAGAGAGGGAGACAGAATTTGAAGCAGCCTCCAGGCTCTGAGCTGTCAGCACAGAACCTGATGTGGGGCTCAAACCCACAAACCATGAAATCAAGTCCAACCAATGTTGGACACTTAATGAACTGAGCCACCCAGGCACCCCTGAAGAAGGTGTTTTTATTGTGCTCACTTATCAAATGAGGAAACCAAGGCTTAAAGAAGTTAAGAGACTTACATAGAGTCACATAGATTATAGGAAGTGAAGCTTGAATGTAACTCAGTTCTGTATGAATCCTTAGCTCTTGACTGCTCTACTACACAGATTCTGCAAAACTCAGCTGCTCAAATGGTGAATTCTGCCACCATCATACTAGGGTAAACACCAAAATACAATCCAATGGTTAAATACCAATAAGGCAGCTAATAAGTACTCCACTTAGAAGGATTAAATAGAGAATTCCTGAAAATGGAAGCTGAAGATTCAAAAAATAACAAGAAAATGAGTGAGGTACAAGCTGGTTTTCAGCTGTGTGTCAGAATATGTACTTAATATTTTCCCCTGATACAAAGTGTGTACTATATCGGTGTGTATTCTTGATGAAGTCACAAGGAAATATCACAGAAGATGACCATTGCTAGTTGTCTATCCAATAACCATTCTCCATTCATTACTAACAAAACCCCCCATTTTAGTAGGGGCAACATTAGGCTTGATTAAAATGATTCACTTCCACAGACTTCTCTGCCTCTATTGGGTGGCCATATGGCACAAGGCTGGCCAGTGTAAGTACAATGTTTTGGTTAGGGCTTCCTGAAAATTTATGTTTATCACTGAAAGAGACAAGCTTGTGCTTGCTTTGGCAGCATGTATACTAGAAATGAAATGATACAGAGGAGATTAGCATGGCCCTTGCACAAGCATTCCATATTTTCCACACTTCCCAGAGGTCATTGGATACTCATTGGTTAATCCCAAGAAAACTATATGAGTCAAAGCAAAACATGTGGCATCCAATATTGAAGTTGTGATTTTTCCACAAAAAGAGATGAGAGAGAGAGACAGAGAGAGAGTTCAGCGCACTCATTATTTGTCCTTTGTTCATTCCTATTCCTTCAGCCTGGAATACAGTTGTGATGTCAAATGTCAAGTGGGGCAGCAGCCATCTTATGAGCATGAAGATAACGGTTTCATACTAACAATGGCACAGGAGAGAGATAAACAAATGCTTAAATGCTAAGTCCCTGATAACATTATGGTGCCTTCATACCAACCTCATTTCTGGATTTGTAGTGATTTATGAAAAATAAACTATTTAGCTAAGCTGCTGCGTTGTATTGTTGTTGCATGGAGCTGAAAATAATACCTACTTATAGAGATGGCCATGCTATTCTCCCTTTCCATTGGGTTTATTTTTGGTTTACTACTAAAGTCATCTCCAGCATAAAGCATATCATTGTCATTGCCCTGGATCTGACTGCATGGGGGATGCTAATTAGTCTGGAAGGAGTGGGTTTATGGCTCTAGTACTTTGCACTATAGAAGGCCTCAGAGTAATAATGTGACATTGTCCAAAGAACAGAGGCTTTAGCAATCTAATCTTCATGATAATTTTTACTCGCTCACTGTAAGCTGCAGCTTCCTCAGCTCTACAATGAAGAGTCTACTATCTACCATATTTACTGAGAGGTGTGTGAAATTCCTAATTCAAGTAGCATATATGTGTATAGTTGTCTTTATTATGAATTCCCTGCTCTCACTAATATGAATGGACCAAATCATCTCACCCTCTCCTCCTCCATTCTCAATGCATCCCTAGTCTTCTTGATAGAAGGTTCATCAGACAAAAAACATCTCCCCCTAGAGTTTGGCCTTGGTTTTCATTTTATCTATATTTTGTATGGTTAAAAGAAGTGGGTGGAAAAGGGAGTGGGGAGAAGGAGAAGGCCCATAGAGTATGACCCACGGCATGGAGAATTCTGTGGGCAGGCAGAGAAAAACCTACAAGAAGAGAGCATGAAAGCATTTCTCCCTTCCTCAGAACCTCCTTTCTTCCCCATGTGAAAATGGAGACCCACATCTGTGACCATATATCTTTAGGTTCAAAATGTATATCTACATTTTCAATTAGAGTGTTTCTTAAGAGCTAAGTCTTCTGAGATGTGCTCTTGGAATAAAGTCATAAGCATCGATAGTACATATTTATAACACACACACATATATACCACATACATATTTATATATAACATTAGAGTCTGTTACCATGGCAACTATCACAGTACTAACAAATTAAGCATTGTGACTCCACTGTAATAAGAAAAGAGAAATTCAAATGAAACACCGAGTATTTGTTTAAGCACAAATATCTTTAGTAATTAAATACACAGAAGCAATACGGAAAACCACAAATTAATGCTTAGAAGCCTTTTCCAGTATGAAACCCAGCTTTGCTGTTATTTTCCCTTTTCTATTGGATTACATTATACATCTTTATAAATTAAGTTTGGCACTGAGTTAACGAGAACATATCTGCTGCATGGGAGCTCTCACATGCCGAAAAGCTCAGCTTTCGTTCTAAATAGTTACACCTTCCATAATCAGTGAGAAAGATTTTATGGCTCTTTTTATTCATCAAAAAGAGGACTTTTAAAAAGAAAGCTCAAATGTGAAGTTGGTCTTACATCCCCTGTTTCATTCAGACAACATGTAGAACTACCCCTGGGGTTTTGAATACATTAACATCCCTTCACAATTAACCCTAATAGGACAAGTGTAGCATTTTTCCAAGCAGATATATTCAAAGCTGAAAAATACATAGTGTTTAAATAGATCTCATTACATCAGCTACACCAAATCTCTCCTCTTTATATACAGAGGATTGTACCTCTTTTCACTGTCATGCAACATTAAAATAGGAAGGCATACACAG
Source organism: Hyaena hyaena (assembly GCF_003009895.1). Lineage (NCBI taxonomy): Eukaryota > Metazoa > Chordata > Mammalia > Carnivora > Hyaenidae > Hyaena > Hyaena hyaena. Next base: position 544,860 of record NW_024081342.1, read on the forward strand.
GGATGACATGGATTTGACAAAAAATTAATGATTTGTACATCACTTTAATGCTTCAAATCTGCAATTCATGTATGCTAATTAGTTCATAATGGGCTGCTGAAGAACAGAACTGTCATCCTGCTGCTTCCCGGGTTTCTAGAAGCTCTGATTCAGCACAGCCCTGCCCGGTTGCCTGCTGGATTCTGGGCTGGTACCCGGCAGATCTGTGAAAGCATTTCCCCCACCACACACAATTGTTTCTAGGATGTGGTGCTTTAATCTATCAGAGTTTCGATGGCATATCTCAAATAAGTGGTTCCTGGGTGCTGCAATACATACCGGGAGCAATAGCATGGCACCGCTGTATCCAAGTGATTGATTTCTGGGTTTTAGGCTGTCAGGCTATACCTCAGAGGGCAGCTGTCAGCTTCCTAAATGTATGAAGTTGTATTATGCAGCACATTTTGAAAATGTATGTACAACCTTTTTTTATTTACAGATAAAGAAGGCTGTAAAACTTGGAGAGAGGAAACAAAGGGAGTACAAAGATCAGATACCTCCTCTTACTGTGAAATCATGTATATCTCCCCAGTGCAAGAAAAGAGTCCCTTTTTCCTTCAGTCTTTGTGCTGCCGAGGTGGAGACAGACTGTCACAACAGCAGGAGAGTGTGAGGCTGAAGTGTTTCACAGACCAAAAGGAAACACCAGGGCTTGCTGGAAGCTGTGAGATTTGAAAAAAAAAATTGCTCTGTTTTTACTGGAGAGAAAACTTATTTTCCCTGATCTCATGATAGAGGCTTGACCCAATGTGTTTCTCATATCACATCTGCTGATCTGTAAACTCAGCTGCTGCGCATGTCCAGAGCAGAGACAGCACAAAGGAAACAAGCACTAAGTTTGTTTCTATGTTCGAAGTATCAGATGCCTGATTTGTCAAAATTTTGCCCCCTTGAAGACCCAAGATGAAAATGCGTTTAATTCATTTTTTTTTAATTTACTAGAAATATGAACTAGAGGTCAAAATGGAAGAGCTAAGCCAGGCCAGGGGAATAAATATTCCCAATGTGGTTGAGCTTTTAAGGAATTTTAGATGGTCAGGAATAATAGATACTTCATAAAGATGTAAAATAATGATACATCAAAAGAGAATTTTTTTCTTCTTATTATTATTTTGTAATGTTTTATTTTTGAGAGAGAAATAGAGACAGCATGAGCAGGGGTGGGTCAGAGAGGAAGGGATATACAGAATCTGAAGACAGGCTCCAGGCTCTGACCTAGCTGTCAGCCCAGAGCCTGACACGGAGCTTGAACCACAAACCCCGAGATCATGACCTAAGCCGAAGTCAGATGCTTAACTTACTGAGCCACCCAGGTGCCTCTCAAAAGAGAATTTAAAAGTGACCAAGTTAGGGGTGCCTGGGTGGCTCAGTTGGTTAGGCATCTGACTCTTGATCTTGGCTCAGGTCGTGATCTCATGGTTTCGCGGCTTTGAGCTCCATATTGGGGTCTGTGCGGACAGTGCAGAGCCTGCTTGGGATTTTCTGTCTCCCCCTCTCTCTGCCCCTTGTCAATTCACATTGTCTTTCTCTCAAAATAAATAAAAGTTAAAAAATTAAAAATTAAAAAAATAAATGTCATCAAGTTAATAAGAATTACTTGTTTACAGTTTTATTTAAGGTCTTTATGTAAGCAAGGAGGTAAAAAATGTACTAATAAGAATAAGAATAGGTATTTAATAAATGTTGAATGAGTGAAGGATGCTCTTCAAAAAATATGACTTGAGAAAGACATGAAATGATATTCCAACCTAGAGGCTACACATGGCTATCTAGAGAGCAACAGGAAAACTCACATAGATAGATAGTGATGACAACATTATATCTTCATTAGACATCTGAATAACACTTTCTTGTGGAGGAAACCAAGCCATAAACTTGACACTCCCTCCACTCATTGGGTTATTCAAACCTGCTGATTTTCGGTTGTATTTGTTAAATATTTATGAGTAGGATGGTTGGGTCATTTAGTAGATGTACATTTAGATTTTTGAGTAAGTGTCAAGCTCTTTTTCAAAGTGGTACCATATTACATTCCTGCCAACAGTGTATGATTTGAGTGCCTGTCCTTCCACATCCTCACCAACATTTGAAATCTTTTTAACTTTGGATAGTCTAAAAGGCATGTAACTTGGGGTACCTGGATGGCTCAGTCAGTTAAGTGTCCAGCTCTTGATTTCAAATCTGGTCATGATCTCACAGTTTGTGGGTTCAAGCTCCACACCATGTTCCATGCTGACAGCACAGAGACTGCTTGGGATACTCTCTCTCCCCCTCTCTCTGCCCCCCTCCCCCCTCTCAAAATAAATCAACTTAAAAAAATAGAAATAAATAAGAGGCATTATAAATAAGTCTTTCTCAGCCTTTTTAACAGATGGTGCTGGGAGAACTGGACAGCAACATGCAGAAGAATGAAACTAGATCATTTTCTGACACTATACACAAAAATAAACTCAAAATGGAAAAAGGACCTGAATGTGAGACAGGAGACCATCAAAGCCCTAGAGGATAAAGCAGGAAACAACCTCCTTGATGTCAATTGCAGCAATTTCTTACTTGACACATCCCCAGAGGCAAGGGAATCAAGAGCAAAAATGAACTATTGGGACCTCATCAAGATTAAAAGCTTCTGCACAGCAAAGCAAACAACCCACAAAACTAATAGGCAACCAACGGAATGGGAAAAGATGGTTGTAAATGACATATCAGATAAAGGGTTAATATCTAAAATCTATAAGGAACTCACCAAACCCCACACCCGAAAAACAAACAACCCAGTGAAGAAATGGGCAGAAGATATGAACAGACACTTCTCCAAAGAGGACATCCAGATGGCCAACAGACACGTGAAACAATGCTCAGCATCCCTCCTCATCAGGGAAATACAAATCAAAACCACACTGAGATACCACCTCACGCCAGTCAGAGTGGCTAACATGAGCAAATCAGAGAACTCGAGATGCTGGCAAGGATGTGGAGAAACGGGCACCCTCCTACACTGCTGGTGGGAATGTAAACTGGTGCAGCCCCTCTGGAAAACAGTGTGGAGGTTCCTCAGGAAACTAACAATAGAACTCCCCTATGACCCAGCAATAGCACTGCTAGGACTTTACCCAAGGGATACAGAAATGCTGTTGCATAGGAGCACATGTACCCCAATGTTCATAGCAGCACTCTCAACAATAGCTAAAACATGGAAAGAGCCTAAGTGTCCATCAACGGACGAATGGATCAAGAAGATGTGGTTTATCTATACCATGGAATACTACATGGCAATGAGAAAGAATGAAATCTGGCCATGTGTAGCAACATGGATGGACCTTGAGGGTGTTATGCTGAGCGAAATAAGTCAGGCAGAGAAGGACAAATATCANAGGGGGGAAATGGTGGGGGAAAGGGAGAGAGGCAAACCATGAGAGAATCTTGAATGCTGACAAACTGAGGACTGATGGATGTAGGGGGGAGGGGGGATGGGCATGGAGGAGGACACTTGTGGGGATGAGCACTGGGTGTTATGTGGAAACTAATTTGACAATAAACTATTTGTAAAAATAAAAATAAAAATAAATAAATAAATCTTTCTTTGGTTTTGATCTGCATCTTTTTCATGAGTAATGATGTTCAGCATCTATTCATGCTTTTACTTGCCATCTATATATTTTTTTTGATAAAGAAACTGTTCAAGTTTTTTGCCTGTGTTTTACCCTTTCTAAAAAATAGTTATCAACTTTTGAGAGTTCTTTATATATTCTGGGTACAGTCCTTAATATATAATTTGTAAATATTTTCTCCTAGTCTGAATCTTCTCTTTTCATTCCTTTTGTCTAGTTTTTGAAGAGTAGATATTCTTCATTTTGATGAAATTACATGTCATATATATATAATAGTATATACGTATATATACATGTATGTATATATGTAATAGTATATATACATGTATACGTGTGTGTGTGTAAATATATATGATCTTTTGGTGTGTCCTTTCCCTCATCAGTCTGTCAGAAGTTTATCTATTTGATTATCTTCTCAAATAATGGATTTTATTTTCATTAATTTTTATCCATTGTTTTTCTATATTCTATTTCCTTGATTTCAACCCTGATCTTTGTTATTTCTTCCCATTTGCTTATATTTCATTTCATTTGCTCTTCTTTTTCTACGTCATAAGGTGGATGTTGAAGTTCCTGATTTTAGACAAAAGAAAAATGAAATCATATGTATATGCAAAGACTGTTATAAAAATATTTTTTGAAGTTTCATTTTTTTTTAAGTTCATTTATTTTGAGAGAGACAGAGACAGTGTGAGTGGGAAAGAGGCAGAGAAAGAGAGGGAGACAGAGAATACCAAGGAGGTTTCACACTATCAGCATAGAGCCCAACATAGGACTCAAACTGATGAAACCATGAGATCATGACCTGATCCGAAACCAAGAATCAGATGCTTAATTGACTAAGTTACCGAGGTACCCCAAGGCTTTATTTTTAATAACCAAAACCTAGAAATTATTCAAATGCTCATCATCATGTGGATAAATACATAAATTGTGCATACTTACATAATGGGCTAGTACTCAGCAATAAAAAGAGAAGTGTTACATAAACTATGTGGCAATACACTATTGAAAGAAGCCAAGAAAAAAAAAGGAAATACTATATGATGTCATGTATACAAAATTCTAGAAAATGCAAAGTAAATGATACTGCCACAATAATAAGTAGAGAAATAACCCAATACAATAAAAGCAAAATATTTTAAGAGATATTTTATAAAGAAATATATGTGTATGGCTAAGAAAAGATGCTCAATAATATTAGTCATCAGGGAAATACAAATTCAAATCATAATGAAATACCACTACAAAGCCACTAAGATGGCTAAAATTAAGAAAGACCTTAATTTTAAGATGCCCGGCATTTCAGTCAGTTAAGGATGTGACTCTTCGTTTTGGATCAGGTCATGATCTCACGGTTCATGGGTTTGAGTCCTGTGTCAGGCTCTGTGTTGACAGTGTAAAGCCCTCTTGGGATTCTCTTTCTCACTTTCTGCCCCTCCCATAACTCTCTCTCTCTCAAAATAAATAAATAAACTTTAAATAAAAAGAGTGATAACACAAAACATTGGCAAGGATGTGAAGAAGCTGGAATTTTAATATATTGCTGGAACAATTGCTGGAAAGTAAAAAGGGAAAACCATTTGAAAATTTGACACTTTCTTTAAAAAGTTAAAGATATATGATACCTAGGACCCACTAATTTCTCTCCTGAGCCTGTACTCCTTAAAAAGCATACATGCACATAACACATGAATATTCATAGCAGCTTTATTCAAAATAGATCAGAACTGGAAATAATCCCTCCCTTGCTCTCGAGACTCCAATTACATGTGTGTTTGATGTTTAAAATTGTCTCACTGATACTCTGCTCATTTTAGTTTTCAAATTTTTAAAAATTCTTTGCAAATTTCATTTTACATAGCTTCTGTTGCTATGTCTTCAAGTTCATTAATCTTTTTTTTCTCCAATGTTTAAGCTGCTGTATTTTTTATCTCAAATATTGTAGTTTTCATCTTTAGAGGCTCAGTTTGGATCTTTTTTATGTCTTCTATTTCTCTAGTCTTCATGTGCAATCTTTCTTCCAGCCTCTTGAACTTATGGAATACTGTGATAATAACTCTTTTAATGTCTTGTCTACTAATTCTAACATCTGTATAATTCTTATATTGGTTTCAACTGATTGATTTTGTCCTCATTATGGGTCATACTTTCCTGCTTCTATATGCTAATTGGGAATATTAATTCTGTTCATTTCTGAATGGATGTCAGATGTTGTAAATTTTACCTTTTGGATTCTGGGTATTTTTGTATTTCTGTAAACATTCTTGAGCCTCTGGGATGCAGTTGAGTTACTTACAAACACTTCATCCCTTTCAGAACTTGCTTTTAAGTTTTGTTATGCACAACTAGAGCAAACTTTATTCAGGGGTTATCTTTGTCTCAGTGTCAAAGCTAAACCTTCTAACAACTTGAGGACTCTACCCGATGCCTTAATGAGGTTTTCCATTCTGCTTGGCAAGAATTCTTGGCTTTATGTAAGTTCTTGGTACCATCTCTCTAATATTTTCAGAGTTCTTTCCAAGGATCTAGACAATGTCCTTACAAACATGGCCTGATCAGTACTTAATGGAGGACTCCAGCAGGACTCTATAGATATCTGATTTTCTGCCCTGCAGACTCTAGCCACACAGACTCTCCTCTCTCTTACTCCACGGGATTCCTGTACTCTGCCTAGGATACCTGTCTCTGTGCCTTGACCAGAGACTCTCCTTACAGCAAACTAGAGCAAGTGTAGATCTCACTGCATTTCTTTCCTATCTTTTAGGGCTCAGTGTCTTTCATTGCTTAATGACCAGAGTCTTGATAACCATTACACCAAGGTGATATTTTTTCAGGAAGGAAGGTCAATCTGATTCCTGTTATTTAGACTTGGCTGGAAGCAGAAATCCCTTCTAGGTCTAATTTTGTACCACTACTCAATGAAGTCTTTTGATGAGCAGTTTTAAATTTTGAATAAGTCCATTTTATTGACTTTTTTCTTTCATCATTAGTTCTTTTTGTGTCATCTAAGACAAAATGTTGTCTCTCCCAAGGCTATGAAAATTTTCTCCTGTGTTTCTCTAAAAATGTTGTAGTCTTAATTTTTGTGTATGGTATGAGGTAAAGTTCAAGGATTGATTATTTTTTCCTATGGATATTCAGTTGTTCCACCACACCTGTTGAAAAGCCTGTGTGTAGTTTCCCACATTGAATTACCCTGGAATCCAAGCACTCTGCCATCTTTGAAGTGAAATTATGTCTTCTCTCACCAGTCTCTCCTCCACACTAAGCTTCAAAATCTAGTTCTCTATAGTTCTCCTTTTAAAAAAAAAATGGTACAAAATGTTCTGAGCACATGTTTTATACAAGACACTATGCTAAGGTCTGTGAAGAATACAATAAAGTAAAATATAGTATTTCTGTTTCCAAGAAGTTCTCAATCTTATAAATAAGTAGGAAGTTAAAAATACACTTTGGGGTAAAAAAAAAAAAAAAGTCAGGTGGTTGGTTGAGATGAGTCAAGAAGGAAGAATTAAGTATAAAAATGGCCAAAAACTGCTGGTTGGAAAATGGAAAAGAGCATTGTGTTGGGCATAATAATGACTTCCAGACATGTCCAAGTCTTAATCACTGTAACACTGAATATATTACCTTATGTGGCAAAAGGGGACTTTGTAAATGTGATTAAGTTAAGAATCTTGAGATGGAGTGATGATGCTTGGTTATCTGGGTGGCTTCAGTATAATCGCCAGGGTCCTTATAAGAGAAAGGAGAAGGGGCACCTGGGTGGCTCAGTCGGTTAAGCATCTGACTTCGGCTCAGGTCATGATCTCATGGTTCGTGGGTTTGAGGCCTGCAACCGGCTCTGTGCTGACAGCCAGCTCAGAGCCTGGAGCCTGTTTCGGATTCTGGGTCTCCCTCTCTCTCTGACCCTCCCCTGTTCGCGCTGTCTCTCTCTTTCAGAAAAAAAAAAAAAAAAAAAGCATAAAAAAAAGAGAAAGGAGAAGACCGGAGACTCAGAGAAAGAAATGTGACAATGGAATCAGTAGTCAGAGCGATAGGATTTCTGGAAGGGGCCATGAGTCAAGGCTTGAAGGCAACTTCTAGAAGTTGCAAAAGGTAAAAGAACAGACGTTCCCTCAGAGTCTCCAGAAAGAAAAAAAAAAAAAAACCCTCTACTAAAACCTTAGCTTTAGTCCAGTGAGGCCTAGTTTGGACTTCTGAACTTCAGAACTATAAGGTTAATACATTTGTGGTTTTATAAACTACTAAGTTTGTGGTAATTGTCACAGCAGTGCTAGGCAAGTAATACAGATACTCAATAGAAGGGTTGCTTTTTGCCCTGGTCCTAAGAATGAAATTGATAGGGCAAACTTCTGACGTGGAAGCTTCCCCATATAGTGGTGATCGTCACCACTGTGCATAAAGGAGGTGCACAAAGGGCTAAATTCAAAGTGCCCGTTACTTTCTGTCAGTCTCTTTTGCTACAATAAATATTTTGACTCAAAATGATGGGTGGATTTTAGGCAAACTTTTTTGTGTTTGTATTTTGTATCACTGGCTTCCTGTGAATCAAAAGGAGCTCCCTACCCTCCACCCCATCCCCAGTGGGGACTCAAACTACACAAGGACTGAAGAGAGACAATGGCTTTGCAAGACCTAGAATCAGAAATGCTCTAATGTTTGTAGCACCCCTAATGGAAAATCCTCTTTCCCTTTGTAAAATTTAAATCTATTCTTCAAACTTCCTACTTATGTTCAGAAACATGAGCCTGAATATCCCCAAATAAAAGACTGGTTGTATATGACTCCTGGTCATGTTTCTCTTTTTCTGAAGAGAATTTTTTCAGGGAAGTTCTTGTCATAATGCCTGGATACTTTTGTGTCCACATGAGGTTAAGTCAAAATTCTTCTTTATTAATGAAAATTCCTTCAAAACCAGCATTAGTTGTCTGTATGTAGTCCAAGAAAACATAAGCCCCTGGCCATATCATTGCATCACTCTCAGCAGTGGAAGACATAAAATGCAGAGAGCTGACCAGTGGCCTTCCTATGGCCTTCCGTGGTGGGAACAGAGCTACGGGACACATAGTTGTCACTTTGGGTTGTAAAAGTCCTCTCTGCATGTGGAGATCTGCACAGACAAGCAATGAGCTGAACGTGCATAAGCATTGTGTTGGATGAGAACCTTGCTCCTGGCTAAATAGCAAATAGCAGTGCTCATTGTTGAGGCTAATCCCCACTCACTTGGCCTCTCTGTGAGAAATGAATTATGCTCCACAGCCTCATGTGTCCAGGCATCATGCTGTAAATCCAGGCAAGGCTAGGTGGAGACAATTGGCTTAACGATTGGATTGCTCCACTGTATTTATGGGGGGAGGGGACTTTCATAAGGTCCTGTGAAGCAAGCCAAGACAAGATTTCAAAACACCAGGTGAGACAAGATGTTCATGAGCAGAATTAAGTTTGCAGTGTACTAAATCTCTTTGGTAAATTATTTTATTTATCAGATGGGTAATGCTTTCACATTCAGACTGTGTCTACATAGGATTAAAACAATGGTAAAAATTTAAAGATTTAGATAACCAATATTTTCTTTCTTGACCACATGATATCAAGGAATTGGTTTAGCTGACTTACTTTTCTTTATATTTATTTTAGTAGATTAAAATAATTCACTTATTTCACTTTATCTAACAAATCTTCTATTTTGAAATGGTTTAATGTGCATTTACAGTGTGTTCCTACTTTAAATACACACACACACACACACACACACACACACACAAACCCTTGTTCCATCTCTTCTTTTCACCTCCTAACCTGGGGGATTCTCAAAATGACAGAGGCTAAAACAATACTAGTATAATTGAGCTGTAATTATTCTAAAATTTTTATGCTATCATTTTGTTCTCAAAATACTGCTATCAGATTTTCCATTTGTGAAGTTGCCAATAAAATGCCATATAGAGGTTGAGAACAGAGTTTGAAGAAATCTGGCTTGGAGAAACAATGCAGGAGGGGGGGCCTGGGTGGCTCAGTCGGTTAAGCATCTGACTTCGGCTCAGGTCATGATCTCACGGCTTGGGGGTTTGATCCTCGTGTCCAGCTCTGTGCTGACTGCCAGATTAGAGCCTGGAGCCTGTTTCAGACTCTGTATCTCCCTCTCTATGACCCTCCCCTGCTCATGCTGTCTCTCTCTCTCTCTCTCTCTCAGAAATAAATAAAACATTTAAAAAAATTTTTAGAAACACTGCAGGGGCATAAATCTCTGAGCAGCCTGTTGACCTGAAGGACACATGCTGATTCACATGAATTGTATTCATGAGGCAGGTGAGAGCACTTTTAACGTAGGAAGAGTTCAAGGGAGTTTGGCCCTGTTAGATGATTAGGCAAAAAGAATTTAATGCAGGAAAATTCTATGAACCAAAATAGTGAGTAATGGAGTCAAAGTTCCAGGGTTTTGTTTTTTTAAGTTTATCTATTTATTCTGAGAGAGAGAGAGAGAGAGAGGGAAGGGCAGAGAGAGAGAGAGAGAGAGAGAGAGAGAGAGAATCCCAAGCAGGCTTCATGCTGGCAGCTCAGAGCCCTACATAGAGCTTGATCGCATTGAACCGTGAGATCATGACCTGCGCTGAAATCAAGAGTTGGACAATTAACTGACTGAGCCACCCAGGTGGCCTCCAGGTGGTTTTTTAGAACAATTTGGCTTGAAATTAGAAAATCCAGGTGCAATGGGCCCTCTTTCCTTAGTGGCTAGAGAGTAACAAAAGATGTTCCAGTCTTAAACTTGGAAATGAAACTGACAAATGAGGATTATAAAATCTAAGCCATTTACATTCAAGTGGCCTCAATATGCTTACTTCACACCAAAATAAATTATTTAGTACCTGAAATGTGCAAGACTTCAGGTAGGCAATCCGAGTTCAGTAGTGGCCAAGATGAATGGTTCTTATCTTCAGTGTAGTTTAAAATGTAGAGACAAGACAAATGTGATAGGCTGAGGAATATCTCCCCCAACTCACCAAAATGTCCACATCCTAATCCCTGGAATTTGTAAATATGTTGCCTTGCACAGTAAAAGGCGTTTTACAGATGTGATTAAGTTAAGATCTTTTTGTGATAGAAAGATTAGTCTGGACTATCTGGATGAGCCCAGTGTAATCTCCAGGGTCCTTATAAGAGGGAGGTAAGAAGACCAGAGTCAGAGAGATGTGATAGCCAAACAGAGGTGGAAGCAGAGAGAAGATGCTACACCACTAGCAGATAGAAGGAGTGTCCATAAGCCAAAAAATGTAGTTGACCTTCAGCAGCCATAAAAGGCAAGAAAACAGATTCTTCCCTAAAGCTTCCAGGGGGAGCGTGGCTCTGCTGACACCTTGATTTTGGGCCAGTGAAACCCATTTCAGATTCTCAGTCTCCAGAAGAGTAAGATACGAAATCTGTTTTGTTTTAAACCTTACATCTGTGGCGATTTGTACGCTAGCAATAGGAAAGTAATACCACCCACCCCCCCCAAAAAAAGAGCAAATAACCATTCTAAATGCCATTTCATGATCATTGTTGAGGGTGCCATTAAGGGAAAGCCAACAGAAGGCTAACAGAGTCCTAATATAAAGCAGAATGAGGGTGGACCTACCTCAACATGGTCTCTTCTGGAGGAGACAGGAGGAATACACTGATCAGGAGAAGAGGGGACTGATGTGCTGCACCCAGACCCACCTCAGCAAGTCCCCAGTGTCTGAAGGAGTTCAACACACTGGAGGCAAGGCCGGGAGGAAGGGGGGTGGGAAGATGGCCGAAGCACAGTGAACAAGGGGACATCTCCTGAAGGAGCATCAGGAAGGGGGCAGATTCTGGAGGGCTTGGGAGACTACAGCAAGTTTAGATTTTATCCCAAAGGGAGGAAGTGGCCCCTGAAGGGTCACAATAAGTGGATGCTAAGATTGGATGATCAGATTCAGGTTTTGGGGAGATCACTCTGGCTCTGTGCAGGGAAGGGATGTGAGGAAGAAAGAGGGCAAGGAGAGAAGCCAGGTGAAGATGTTGCTATCGTCAGAGGGAGGAATGACTGTAGCAGCTTAGACCAGCATGGTGATAAAGGGAGAAAGGAAGCAGATACATTTTGGAAGTAGAATCTACAGGACTTGGGTATTGATTTATTTAATTGGTAATTCTTTTCTTTTTTTAAATCGTGATTAGTATTTCCTTACATGATTACATCATAATTCTATTCTCCTATCAATGAACACTTGGGATTTGTCCAGTTTGGGGCTATTCTGAGTAACACTGCTATCAATATTCCTGTATAACTCTTATTATGAACACATCATTTTATTTCTCTAAGAGGGAAACCACTGGATCACAGGGGAGGTATATATTTAACTTTTTAAGAAACTACTACACTATTTTCAAAAGTGACTGTGCCATTTCATACTCCCTTTGGTGGTTTATTGGACTGTGGACGGAATGTTCCGTCCAAATAAATAACAATATGCTGAGTTCTTTAAATATTTCCCTATGTTTTGAGTATTGAGAAAGACAAAGAGGTGAAGATAAGCACATATTTCTATTAGCACATCCCCTAAGTGATAGAATCCCTTGGTTCCTTGGGTAGAAGGGGTATATGTGTGTTATGAAGAAAGTTGCTTAAATTGTCACCAAATCATTCTGGGGAGTGTTTTGCTTACAAACTTGTAGAGACCATGTTTCACCAAAGCAAATAAGATGATTGGATCAGAGACTGAAACTTCAGAACCTAATTGCTGTTAAACTATTTCAGATAGGGAAACTGAGGCCCTTAGTGGAACAAAAGTCTGGTCATAACCTACACTGTGGCTTCCTGTGTGTGCCAGCCATCTTTTTCAGATCCTTCCCACTCTTGTTTTAGCCTCTAAAGTTGCAGGTTCAAGCAAAGGCCTCTCCCTCCTTACCACTCATCACTCACTAAACAGAATCCATTATGTCAATTGTTCCTCAAGTCCTCCCTCCAAAAAGGAAAACATTCCAGCTGGGAGTATGATCAAAGCCAGGATCTTGGGCATCAGAGAAGGTGCCAATTAGAAAGGACACAGGGATGGATGAACAGGCTTAATCCTGGACTGTCTTAGCAAAGAGGATGTACAGCCATTGGTTTGGAGATCCAAACTGACCTGCATAGTAAAACAATGAAAGAAAAACTACGGAAGGAATAAATGGAGCTCAATAAATAGAACCCTAAAGACAAATAGACTATGAAATTCAAGAGAGAGCTGAGAAGAAGTCTACAAGAAAATGATGATCTTAGACAGTTTTGGCTCATAAGAAAATTGAAGAGGCAAGGAAAGGATATGTTAAAACTGCCTTGATGGTGTATAAATGGATTCTTTTTCAATTGATTAGTCTCTTACCTAGGGAGTAAGAAATCCTTGGATTTAGGGGAAAGGGCTCAGTGGGGTCTCTTGCACCTACCAAAGGATGTATCCACCCAAAACATCTGGATGGGACTTTACTTTACTTCAAAAAGTGTCCTTGAAGATGTAATTAAGTCAAGGATCTGAAGATCATCCCAGATTATTCGGGTGAGCCCCAAATCCTATGACAAGCATCCCTGTGAGAGGAAGGCAGAGGGGGAAGAAAGGGCTATGTGAGGACAGAGGCAAAGACGAGTTCTGCAGCTACAAATTAAGGAACACCTGGAGATACCAGAAGCCAGAAAAAGCAAGAAAAGATTCTCCCTTAGACTCTTCAGAGGCAGTTTGGTCCTGCCAACATACTGATTTCAGACTTCTGGCCCCCAGAATAGTGAGCAAATACATTTCTGTTGTTTTTAGGCTAACCTGGCTTGGGGTTTTTGGTTACACAGCCACAAGAAACTAATATAGGGTGGAAGGGAGATTCTTATTTCACAGGCCTGAGTGTGGGGTGGAAGAAGCACTGCATATGTTAGTGTGGAAAGATGGAACTGGGTGTGAATGGCTATGAATTTCCTGTTAAGTCCAAGCAGAATAGAATCTAAGGGGGTATAATCTGTGTAGCCAAGTTCTTGTACAGGGCCACAGCTGGGGCACCCCCAGGACAGATTTCTCATGCTGCTTTTATATTACCCACCCAGTTTGAAAACATAATCCAGTTAGAGATCGGGAGAAAGCTACTTCCTCCATCTCACCTGCAGTTTCCATAAATACATGCAACTTCTTCATTTAGTTCAGCCTCATTACCAGTAGAGCAAGCCACACAATTCCGTTCTTTTAATCATTTTTCTCATTATTTTTCGTTCTCTGTTCTAGTTGTCTCATATTTCTTCACTTCTGTCAACCAGTCCCTTGGTTATACATTTTTCTTGTCATTTGCCTTAGAAAAACAAAACTAAACAGCATAATTAGCAGTGCTTGTATGGAAGATGTGACTTTTTAGGAGGGGGGAAGTTGCTATTAATTGCTGATTCACGTTGTAAACATCTTCGACTCCTTTGAGTGTACTGAATTTCTGGTTCCCACAGGGCCTTTCACAAGGTCCTCAGAGCTCTGGCTGTCAAGAAGTGGTGACTCAGGCATGACTATACAGAGCGATCTGGACGCAGGAATGCGTGGCCAAGACTAGGCTCACATCACACGGGACTTTGTGTTGAGGAGAGAAGCCCGTTCTCATCTAAAGCTCCACCAAAGTGGGTGCCTTGGTTTAAGATTTTAAACCCAGAGTTTTAAAAAGAACATCTAATCCTAAAAAAGAATAACAATACTATTTGAAATATAATTTCTTTAATCAAGCAGCATCAAACTTGGTGTTTGTGTATGATTTTCCTCTGTGGAACCTAAGGAGAAAAACCTTCCTAAACCTCGTTCTTGAACATCACCCTGCAGCACCAGGGAATCAGACTGCTAAGTTTGATTCAACTTTAATTGAATTGGGAGAGGTAGTATAAAGGGGTGGCTAAGAGCCTGAACTTTTGGTTGAGATAGATCTCTGTTTTCAAGTGCAAACATAAGAGGATCAAATGATTTGAAATTCATGCAAATACCAGGAACACCATAACTGCTCATTAAATATATTCATTTTAACCATATTGGGTGGGTTTACTCCACCACAGGATGTGGAAGGGAGAGCCACTCCTTTTCTCCTTTCGGAGTCATTCTCAAATTCTATGGTTTCAACACTTCAGAAAAATTGGGGTAGGATCCCAGCAGTGCTTCCTGGGATCTCCACCACAGCCCTCACCAATCCACAGGGAGACATGTGCTCTGCCTCCTCTGTGCCAGCGTTGGGATGTCAGGCTCTTGGCTGAGATTCCCAAGTGTGGCCATGTAATAGCTAGCCTCTCCACAAATACTTGCAGCCAACCTTATTCAAGAGCCTCCTACCCTGGTGCAGGCCCCTCACCCCCTTAGGGCCTGAACAACCCAGCCTCCGGCCTTTGGATTCAGTCCCCTCAACTTTGGGACAATACAGCCCTGGGGCATCAGGGGCCTGGACTTGGAGGAAGGAAAGCTTCTCAATTCTCTCCCAGATTAAGGGAAGTACAAACCACTGGGTACAAATCCTACCTGGGCCACCTTTCCAAGAGGAACAAAGAGAAAAGGCCTTTTACTCTTTCTCAGATAGCCTACAACAAGAAAATATGGCTTGGTTAGTGTTTTGTCTTGGTACATTAGCACTCCAGTCTTCATTAGAGAGCCAACTTTGTAAGGTACTTACCAGCCTGGACTAGCAAGCCACACACCTTCTGGATTCAAGTCCTAGTCCACTACTTACTACTACTGCTTACTACTTACTGTTCTTGGAGTTCAGATTGCCAGATAACAAACAGGATGCCAAATCGAATGTGAATGTCTAATAGATAATTTTTTTAGTGTAAGCATGTCCCATATATCATATGCAATATTTGATTTCTTAGCAACAAATTTATGAGAGTGTGATATATGGGACAGACTTACAATACAAGATTATCATTTGTTATTCTGAAGTTCAAAATTAACTGGATGTCCTGTATTTTTATTTGCTAAGTCTGGCAACTCTATCCTGGATAAGGCCCTTAAGCCCTCTGAGCCTCAGTTTCCTCATCTGCAAAATGGAAATAAAAAGAGTATTGTCTTCTGAGTATCTATCTCACAGATTTGTTACAAGAATTCAGTGAATTAGTGTTTGGAAAGTGCTTAGAACAGGACTTGGCAGATAACAAGCACTAATAAAGACTTGCTAAGTAAATAAACAATCTAACTAACCTCTTGTCAAGCTGTCTATACATGCTTTACATAAACAACTATCACTTGTTCTACAAAAACACAATAATCACAGACTCTGAGCAAGGCTATAGGGGAAGGGACTAGGTTCTTTCTCAGGGTACAGTAATTTCAATGATCTTCCCAGTCTCCTTTTCCCCTTCTTGCAGTTGCCCCTACAGCTGATTTAAACAATTGATTATATTACCTCACTCCATTCCTCCTGTTACCCCAGTGTCAGTCCAGAATGAGGTTTATTTTATACTGGCAGGTGGCTGATGAAGGTACCAGGAGGAGGACAGAGGACCTCTGGCTGCATTCTTCCTTTCCCTTGTCACCAGGGCTATTCTTCTCATTATTGCCTCATAAATCTCAGGCCCCCATTCACCCCACACTCATCTCAACCCCTCCTCAAGCAAACATTAGCACAAGAGGCTGGTGCTAGACCAAATGCCCACAGGTCAATGTCTTTGTCTTCTTGTACAAGTTCTTAGAAAGGAGGCAGGGAGAAGGTGTGAGACAGGAAGAACTGTGAAATGGGAAGGGTGCCTTCTCCACTCTGGAGGCCCTCCCCAGTCACAAGTCATGTTTCTTCAAGCCTCCTGATTACTGTGATTCTCCTTCTTGTGACTACTGCATGGTCCTATTGTAAATCTAGATCACAGATCTTTTGCAAAGCCTCCAAGCTTAGAAACAGGAGTTTCATAGAAACATCTCTCTAGGCAATTGAGGTCACTTGGCCTCAGGTATTGAATCGTTCTATTCTGTATTTCTTGGTTTTGTTCACAATGGAGAACTAAAACCTGGGGGGCGGGGGGGGAAGACTTAGATCAAGGAGACAAAGTCAACAAAGAAGGAAAAGGACTATAAAAAAAAGAAACAAAACCATCTACCCAGAAGGAGAAGATGACAACACTGGAAAAGGGGAAAAGAAAGCATGTATCAGTCACTAAGTCCTCAAAGGAAAAAGACAGAGGACATTGAGACTCAGGTCCTGAGAAGTTCAAACCAACATGAGGTTCAAGAAATCCCTCCTCCAACAATTCACATCTCCAAACTCTGAAGTCTACATTCAGCCTTTATTTTATAGTCTCTGACCTGAAGGAGATTGCTCCAACCTGCAGGAGCCTCTTCAATGGCCTATAGGTAGAGTCTCAGAGTCTCTGCCTCCTTGACTCAAAATCTGTGATCCCACCGACAATAGGAAAAAGAGAGACCTGTACAGCAGAAATAGACTGTCCTGTATTTCAATGATATATTGCTACATAACCAGCCCTCTCAAAACCTAGAGGCTCAACACCCATTCATTCCCCCACCATTCTGCAAGTTGTTTCAGCAGTTCTCTGTGGTGTCAGCAGGTGAATTGTGATGGTTGCTGTCATTTGGAGACTCTATTGGAACTCAACCAGGTCTGTTGGTATGTGACTTAGTCTTATTCCAGTTAGGCCTCTCCACATGGCTGCCTTAGCTGCCTCACAGATTGGTAGTTGGATTTCAAAAAGAACATACCAAGAGGGAGAGTTCTAGGCAGGAGAAAGTAGAAAATTCCAGGCCAAGCAAGAGCTGGTCCCAAAATTGGCACAGTATCCCTTCCATAGTATTCAGTTGGTTAAGGCAGTTACAGACTCCATCCAGAGTCAACTGAGTGGGGACTACACAGAGGCATGAATTGTGGAAGGCATAGTTCATGGGAGTCATAAAGGGAGCAGTCTACCACATCTGTTCTGTAGGTTCTATAGGACCTCCAAATAATACTCTTGTTTCATGTCTACTATTCAGTTGAATACATATTTATTGGATACTTTAAGTGTTCAAGTCACTATAATAAGTGTTCTTTTTTTATTCGGGGAGGTGCTTGGTTCTACCTTTATTTAAGGATCTCACAGTTGAAACAGAACAAACACACAGGAACACAAATTCCAGTGGAAGGCATACTATGAACCCTTGATACAGAAATAAACCTAAAAAGTAGAGGACTTAGGGGAGGGTAAATTATTCTGAGCTACAAGATTATGAGAAAGTTTCATGGAAAACTGCTGGAAAGGTGCTTTCAATATTGTAAACCACAATTTAAAAGGTGGAAGATATTACCATTATTGTTATAAAGTTTTTGCCTCGTTAAAAACTGTATCTAGGTGCTTCTGCTTCCCCTAAGTCTAGTGGGCCATCTGTTTACACCTTCAGAATGTACTAGTGAGGTTAGTGACCTTAGATAAGTTACCTAACCTCTCTGTGCCTCAATGGCATGATGCTAAAGGTTGATGATTTAGTATATTTGAGGTTTCTATTTTTTAATGTTTATTTATTTATTTTGAAAGACTGAGAGAATACAAATGGAGGAAGGGCAGAGAGAGAGGGAAAGAGAATCCCAAGCAGGTTCCACACTGTCAGCACAGAGCCCAACACAGGGCTTGATCTCACGAACTGTGAGATCATGACTTAGCCAAAATCAAGAGTGGACACTTAACCAATCGAGCTATGCTGGTGTCCCTATTTGAGGTTTTTAGAACAGTTCTAGGCACACAAACAATACTCAATAAGTGTTAATCATTGGTGATTATGATTGGCTGAATAATGCCTCTTCCCAAAAGATGTCCCCCTCCACAGGAATCTGCTATTACCTTACATGAAAAATATACTTTGCAGAAATAATTAAGGAACTTGAGATGGGGGAAGGTATCCTAGACTATCCAGGTGAGCGAGTGTAATCACAAGGATCCTTATAAAGGGGAGGCAGGAGGGTCAGAGTCAAAGGTGATGTGATGATGGAAGCAGAGGTCAAAGAGATGCAGAGTCATGAACTGAAGACTGCTCGCAGCCTGTAGAAGCTGGAAAAGGCAAGGACAGATTCTTCCCTAGAACCTCCAGAAGAAACACAGCCCTGCTGACTCATTCTGGACTTCTGACCTCCATAACTATAAAATAATAAATCTGTGTTGTTTTCACCCACTAAGTTTTTGGCAATTTGGTAATTTGGTACAGCAGCAAATAAGAAGTTAATGTAATGATGATGATGATGATGATGAAGATGATGAGGATGATGACTATGATGATGGTAATAATCTGAAAGCCAGCACCTCCTACACACAATCGAGAAGCCAAATCTAACCAACCAAAGCAATGTATGCTGTCCAGCCCTAGGGAAAGATAGCAGAGCTTGATAAAAATGAAATAATTCTCTGTGCATCTGATTCAATCAAGCTGTCACCATTTTTTGCTTTCTAGATTTCAAACATCAAAACAATGCTAAGTACTTTGCATTTATATTTTATGACTTGTTTTTGAGCATTTTCATTAATATTTTATGATGAAGTCATGAGTTTTACTTTAATTATATATTTTGTGAAGGTTTTCAGCATACTTAAATATGATTTTCTCATGTATTGGGGCTGTTTTCCCTTTTGGACAACACATCCCTAAGCATGTTATAGCAGGCAAAGATGAGAAGTGCTCAACATTCTGAAATTACTAACAACTCACTTCTGCATGGCACTTTATAGTTTACATGATTCTTGTGTCAGCCTCATCTTGCTTTATCCTTGCAACATTCCTGTGAGAGCAAAACTAGCCTTGGGAAGGTTGAGATGAATCATAGAAGTGGCATAGATAGTAAGTAGTAGAGCCAGGTTTTTATACAAGTTTCTTGACTCTCCGATCACTACCTTTAGAGATATTTTCAAAGATTTTTAAGAGAAATGTCAGAGATTTGCCTATTTTGAAAATGAAGCTTCTTATTTTTCTCTGCTTCTCTCCCACTGCTCATTTATGTTGCAAGGGCCTAAAATGTTCCAGATGTGAAGATACATGCATGACATGCAATACAGCTGTCATGGCAAGTCCAAGTTTAAACACTGGCCCTTTAACACACGTGTATTCCCGTGATCAAAAGACAAGGCATTGGGGGTTGAGTGCTAAATATTTTTTAACACTATCAATAGAAGACACATTTCTTCAGAACTTGGAGATATGAGTGAGGGCTGTGGAGTGAGAGAAGATAATATGACTTCTTGGCTAACAGCCATCTTTCCAAAACTATTGTTAAGTTCAGTTTTACTCTAGTAAGCCAAAACTCTAATATGTTGAATAAGAAACTTGGCTGTAGCCTCTCAATATGTTTCCCAGAAAAGGGAATCTGAATTTAGGTCTCAGATCCTTAGCTTTGGGAATGAAAGCTGAGGATACCATTAAGAATACTGTGAGCAATGCCGGAGATGTTTTGGGATCACCTTTGAAAACAATTGTGCAGGTGTGGATTAAAAAATAAAGAAATGTAGAAGAGCCTACAGGAATCCTAAATTACTGTTACAAAAGCCTGTCACATACAATAAGCAGATCTGGAGACATTCCCGCCAGAGGAATTAGACACCTTTAAATAATGGTGACAATGAAATCTCACTCCTTCCATGAAACTCTTTCATTGACCTGAACCAAATACAACTTCTTCCAATTAAGAAGTTCTACCTAACACCTAGACTCCAGCACATTTAGAGCTAAAATGGGGTCTAGAAGGTACTATGGGGAATAATTTACGAGCTGGCTGAATACAAAATCAAGATTAATAAAAAAACAACAACTTAATTATAAATTGGCAAAAAACCAATTTGAAAATAGTGTAGAAAATCCTGTTCACAACAGGAACCGAAGGTACAAAACCTAGCAATAAATCTAATGAGAATGTGCAAGACCTGTGTAAGTAAAACTAAAGCTCTACTGAAGGATATAAGAGAGATCTGAATAAATAAAGAATTATGCTTTATTCCTAGATGGAAGTGCTGAAAATTTTAAAGATTTCATTTCCTCCTAAATGAATCCATAAATTAAATGTAATTTTAATCAAAATTCTACTGAGTTTTCACAAAACTTGGTAAGTTTATTTTTCATTATTTAAATTTATTTGACAAGCTTGTTTTAAAATACATGTGAATATGGACAAAATTAACTATGACCTTTTTAAAAAAACAGTAACAAAGAAAATAGGCATTACTTTAACAGATTGCAAAACATACTATAAATCTATAACTACTTAAAGTGTGATTTTTAGCATAGAAATGTATTTTTAAAATCAGTGAGATAGCTTAAGAATATAGAAAGAGGGGTGCCTTGGTGGCTCAGTCAGTTAGGTGTTGGGCTCTGGCTTGGTTCATGGTTTTGACCCCAAATCAGGGTCTGTGCTGACAGCTCAGAGCCTGGAGCTTGCTTCAGATTCTGTATTTTCCTCTCTCTCTCTCTGCCCCTCCTCTCCACTTGTGTGTGTGTGTGTGTGTGTGTGTGTGTGTGTGTGTGTGTGTTCTCTCTCTCTCTCTCATAAATAAACATTTTTTTAATATGCGATCATCTTTTTTTTTTTAATGTTTTATTTATTTCTAGGAGAGAGAGAGAGAGAGACAGTGTGAGCAGGGGAGGGTCAGAGAGAGAGGGAGTCACAGACAGAAACAGGCTCCAGGCTCTGAGCTGGCAGTCAGCACAGAGCCCGACGCGGGGCTCAAACCCACGAACCGCGAGATCATGACCTAAGCGAAAGTCGGACGCTTAACCGACTAAGCCACCCAGGCGCCCCAATAAATAAACATTTTAAAAAAATAGTATAGAAAGAGAATCATGTATCTATAGGAATTTAGTGCATGATTAAGGTGGTATTTAAAATTCATAGGTTATTATTGCATGTTTCAGCAAGTAACAGACATCTGAAAAATAGTGGCCTAATCAAACAGAGATGTATTTCCTCACACTAAGAAGTAGAGCCTTGGGAGATCTATGTTCCCTTCAGCTTTCCATTCCAGCCTCTTTATCATGTATTCTTACCATTGTGCTGGTTGCCTTATAGGCAACAGCTGCCCCTCCTCTGATCTCACGTTCCTATTTTCAGCAGGAACGAAAAGAAGAAACAAGGAATAATGAATGTGTCTTGAGATGAGGACTTTTCTATAAGTCCCAGTAGGTTTCTACTTCTGTCTCATTGTCAGAACTCTGTCACCATCACTCTAGCTTCAAGGGAGGCTATGAAATACAGGGGCTTAGCTGAACACAATGACACCAAAAGCAAACAAAACAAAACAAAAGAACCCCAAAAACCAAAAAACCTATTTTTCTTTTCCATAAAGAAGAAAGGAAGGCTAGCTAGGTAGGTATTTTGAGGTGTCTGCTCCACAGGGACAGCCTGATGGGTATGAGGCCTATGTAGACATATAGGACCCCGTGCTTGGTTTAATTCTCTGTTATAGCCATCTTGAAATCCTTCATAACTTTATCCTTGAATTTGTGTTTTGTAAGTGAAGTCCACTGAGACAATGGAGCATGTACATGATGAGTCCAGGAGGTATGTGCAATATGCATGTTCATGGTCTTATTGCCCCTTTTTGCACATAACAGTCATGGCACCCCCTGAGCAAAGAATTTTTGTGGACCTATGATGCATTGAAGCTCAGTGAGACTCAAAATATATACAAAGTATGTTATTCCCCTGAGTAAATAGGGGCACTGACTCCTCTGAGAGGCTGTGCTTTACATTTAAATCAGAACTTGCTTCCAATACAGAAAGAAAGTAATGACATTCTAAGTAAAAATGGACTTAGTACCTCTATCATGCCCTTTCTTACTTAGGTTATTTCCCTGCATTAGCCAATGACCCAAGCTAAAAATGATATAGAGTAAAGGAAAACAGGGCAACCTGTAATTCCTTTTCCTTCCAGTCATTCCTTACTCATCAGTAAATTAAAGCTAGAGAGTTCTGGTAGAAGGTGTATGTATCAAAAATGACAAAAAAAACCCAGCTGAATTAGTTTTGTACAATGTTCTCACTTTTCTAGTAAGAATAAAATATATATCCATATATAAGCCATGATATACAAATTGTGCAATTATGTATACAATTTATGCACAGGGCTGTGAGATGTCAGGACTGTTCACATGATCAGAAAAGGCCTGAAGCCCTAAACTTTTACCTTTGGATAATGAAATCTCTGTTGAATTGCTTGTGACTACAAAGCTATCCAAGCACAGACTTTAGTGACCACACATAACAAAGAATACAGACCCTATGGAATTAGTTCATAAATGTCACTAATCAAACAACAAATACAACAACAAAGAATAATAATAACAAATCTGGGGAGTGATGTAAGAGAATCTGATTTTTATCTCAATTGGCACATTATATTATTTAAACTGTCTAGTTTTTGACAAAAAATATGAAACATGCAAAGAAACAAAAAATTGTAGCCCATACATAGAAAGGGAAAAACAATCAATAGAATCTGTCCTTGAATAAGCATAGATTTTAGACTTACCAGTCAAAGACTTTATATCATTTATTTTAAATATGTTCAAAAAAACTAAATGAAGCCATGTTTAAAGACCTATAGGAAATTGTGAGAATGATATCTCACTGAATAGAGAATATAAATGTAAAAATAAAAAAATATCAAAAAGAAACCAAAAAGAAATTCTGGATTTGTAATAGACAATAACTGAAATAAAAGATTCATGAGAGGGATTCAATAGCAGACCTGGGTAAGCAGAAAAAAAAATCAGTGACATTGATAATACGTTAATTGAAATTATCTAGTCCAAGGAATAAAGGAGTAGAAAGATGAAATAATTTTCTGTAAATAACAGAGCCCCAGACACACGTGGGGAATCATCAAACATACTACCATATGCATGATAGGAGTCCCAAAAAGAGAGGAGAGATAACAGAAAGATACTTGAATAATAATGCCTGAAAACTTCTTAAATTTAATAAGAAACATTAACTACATATTAAGAATTTACAATAAACTCCATGTTGTTTAAACTCAAAGAGATTCACATCATACTCAAGCTCTCTAATGCCAAAGGCAAAGAAAAAATCATGAGAGCAACAAGAGAGTGGGAACTCATCACATACAAGGAATCCTCAATAAGAACAACAGCCAATTTTCATCAGAAACCACAGAAGCCAGAAACTAGTGGGATGATATATTTGAAGTTCCAAAAGAAAAATGGTGTCAATCAAGAAATCTGTATCCTGCAAAATTATCCTTTGAAGACAAAATTAAAACATTCCCAAATAAACAAAACCGAGACAATATTAATGCATTTTTTTCCTTTTAACACTTTTTTTCCCTCCTGTCTAATTTAAGTGACAACTGTATAAAGCAATACTTATAAATCTGTGATGAGAGGTATACAGTGTATAAAGATGTCATTTTTATAACAATAACAGCACAAAGAAGTTATATAACAGCAAAGTGTTTGTATACTATCAAAATTAAGTTGGTATTAATCTGAAATAGATTTTTAAAAATTAAGATATTAATTGTAATCACCAGGGCAACCACAAAGAAAACAATCCAAAAATATATACTAAAAGAAATGACAAGAGAATTAAAACAATACACTTAAAAATATCTATTTAATACAAAAAAGGCAGTAATAGAATAAGAGAGGAACAAGAGGACATAGATATACAGAAAACAAATAGCAAAATGGTAGATATAAATCCTACCTATATTAATTTGCTCAGGCTACCATAAGAAAATACTACTGTATACATGGTTTAAACAACAGACATTTATTTTCTCAGAATTCTGGAAGTTGAAAGTTCAAGATCAGATTTCCAGCAGAGTGGGATTCTGGTGAGGCCTTTTTTCCTGGCTTATAGATGGCCACCTTCTTGCTATGTCCTCACATGGCCCTATCTCTGCAAAAGACTGAGAGATTTCTGATGTCTCTTCCTGTTCTTTTTTTTTTTTTAAACTTTTTTTTTTTTTATATTTTTATTTATTTCTAGGAGAGAGAGACACACACGGCGTCAGCAGGGGAGGGTCAGAGCGAGAGGGAGTCACAGACTGAAACAGGCTCCAGGCTCTGAGCTGGCAGTCAGCAGAGAGCCCGACGCGGGGCTCGAACCCACGAAACGCGAGATCATGACCTAAGCGAAAGTCGGACGCTTAACCGACTAAGCCACCCAGGCGCCCCTCTTCCTGTTCTTATAAGGACACCAGTACTACTGGATAAGCACACCACTCTTATGACATCATTTAATCTAAATTATCTCTTTTAAGTTTCTTTCTTCAAGTACTGTCATATGGGGGATCTAGGCTTCAATGTATGAATTTTGGAGGGATATGATTCAGTCAATAAAACCATCTTAGTGATTACAGTAAATGTAAATGGAATAAATACTCTAATCAAAAGGAAATTATTGGCAGACTACGTTAAAGAAAACACATTTCAATTATATACTATCTACAAAAGACATACTTTAGATTCAAAGATACAAATAGATTGAAAGTAAAATTATGGAAAAAAGATACTCCATATCAAAACGGAGCTGGAATAGCTGTGATAATATAAGATAAAATATACTTGAAGACAAAAGTTATTACTAGAGGAAAAGAAGGACATTGTATAATGATAAAAGTGTTGATCTATCAAGAAAATATAGACCTTATGTAATAATGCATATGATAGATATTTGAATAAATATATAATAACATATGTATGTGCACCATGTATGAGTATTACATATCATATACATTATACATATATTGTACGATATATATATTACATATATTATATGCATATATAATATAAAAAATATATATATGCTGAGAAACAGAGGGCCCAAAATACATGAAGCAAAGACTGGCAGAACTGAAAGGAGAAATAGACAATTCAACAACAATAATGGGAAACTTCTATATATCACTTCCAACAAGAAATAGAACAAGGAAATAGACTGGAATAGTTCTATAAAACAACTAGATTTAACAGACATTTACAGGAAATTCCACTCAACAATGGCAGAATACGTATCTTTTCATGTGTATATAGAATATTCTCTCAGAGAAACTGTATGTTAGGAGTGACAATAAATTTAAAAGGATTGAAATATTTCAAAGTATGTAATTTCCAATCACAATGGAAGGGAATTAAAAGTCAATAACATAAAAACTTCGGGAAATTCACAAATATGTCGAAATGAAACAAAACATTCCCAAACACAAGTGTGTTGAAGAAAAAAACACAAGAGAGATCATAAAATACATTGAGATGAATAAAAATGAAAACAAACATAGCAAAATTTATCAGATGCAGATACAGAGGTGGAAAACTGTTGCTCTATCTGCATTGTTTGAAATGTGCAAGAATGCATTCAAGTGCAATAGTATAATTTTTAAAGTCTCTACTTGTGAAAACCTTGATGAATGCTTTGTTTAACAGTTAGAGACACAGATGCCCAGAAATGTTGAACAACTTTCCCACAGTCACACTATTAGTCAGTGGAAACTCAGTAAATTAGGGACTCCAAGTTCCTGCATTATTTGTGGACCCATCCCTCATCGTTTCCTTCTCCATCACACTTCTAATATTCAAATAATTTTTTTCATAACTGCCATAGTTGATGGTGCATTGACTTTATCTAATCCCCTAGAGTATTAGTTCATAAAATGTGAAGACCTTACTTCTCTGGAGGCATTAACATGGCGTTTCGAATAGCAATTATGAAAGTGTATATTGGGTGCCCATATACTGCAAGCACCAGGCTAGTCAGTTGAGATAAATAAAGGTGAACAAGGCACAATCCCCTTAATGGAGGGGGTCAGTCATAATCTAGTACCTGCTCAATAAATTCTTTGTTGATTAAGTAAATGAATGCTGCAACCTGCAATTGGACAGTCCTGCCTAGTTAACAGCACTTGCTAGATTCATTGAAATACTTTTATTTTTTAATGTGTTTTATTTTTATTTTTGAGAGAGGGAGAGAACATGAGTGGGGGAGGGGCAAGGAGGAAAGGGGACAGAAGATCTGAAGCAGGCTCCATGCTGACAGCACAGAGCCTGATGCAGGGCTGGAACCCACTAACCACAAGATCATGACCTGAGCCAAAGTCAGACATTCAACTGTCTGAGCCAGCCAGGCATCCCTGAAATACTGCACTGCAAGTAACTTGTTCTGTGAGCACTCTGCAAGATGAGCAAACATACCTAATACATTTTAACTTGATAAATGAGCAATGTCTTGGAATATGAGTAGTAAGTGATGCCAAATGTCACATGATCACAACTGGGCCAATGGTTCTTGAATTTGCTTTGATATACAAGTGTTGTGGATTACAAGCATGTTTCTGGAACAAATTATGCTCACAAGCCAAGGTTTTACTGTACTTTTAAATATATGAAAAAGTTCAGAATACAGAACTAAATAGACACTAATTTTTCCAACAATATATTGAAACCACTAGCAACCATTACAAACTTGCCTTTTTTTAGACCAAAAAAAAAAAATCTAAAATAGGATTAATGAAAACTTTTACTATCCAGATAGGTAATTTCTACTGACAAATGAGATCATATGCTTCCAAACAGGTAGATACTATGGGATATTTCCTGTGTTTTGAAAAATAAACCTAAAAAGAGTTTGATTTTTTTTTAATATTGACAGTAGCAACAGAAAATGCATCCCTAGTGTAGAAGGGGAATTCAATTATAGATGCAGTGTTAAAAATCACACACACGGAGAAAGAACCTCATAAGAAATGGATTGTACTTTAGACTGGAGTAGTCAGGTTCAAGTCCTTCTAAAGAGCAGTTGGATCAGGCCTTTCCTAGCTCTGCCACCACCAGACACACACGTCCTGATGGTAAGGATTGTGGCAAGGATCTGTGGTGCTGTGAGACTATGAGTATTGTCCTCGGTGGGCCACGAGTATCAGACTTCTGCAAAATGTAGCTCTGGGAAGATTCTGCACATTTGCTTTCAGAGGTCCCCCTGTCTCTTGATGCTTGGTGGGTATCCTTCCCTAATTATGAAGAAAGCTCTGTTCCTGACAAGCTCAGTTACAAAAGTTAAGGCTGAAAAGGATGGAGAAGTGTTCATGGGTGACAAGGGGCTTCAGAAAAGGGACCTAGAGTCAGTGAGTCATGGAGACAAATGGCCTAAAGAAGCATTTCCAGTGCTTCAGAATTGACGATGGTCCAAGTCACTGAATTCACTTTTTAAAAATTTTCACTTAGAATTTGCTAATAGACATTTAGTGACTATTTTAGTCAGGACAGGATACGTTAGGCTGCAGTAGAAAGCAACCCCAAAAGTCTTACTGGGTTATAATAACAACGTTCTGATTCTTGGTCATGCAACATATTGAACGCAGCTTGGCAGAAACCTCTGGCAGTTGTAGAGACCCAGGCTAATGGAGCTGCCACCATCTCAAGTACTGGTCACCATGTCAGAGGAAAGACTGCTCTGGAAGATGTTCTGGTAATTACATGAACACATATCATCTGCACTCACAACTCATCCTACAGAGCTAGTCACATGGTTCCACCCAACGTCAAGTGGGCAGGAAGTGCAATCCTACCATGTGCCCACAGTGAAAGAGCCGGCAATATTTGGTGAACAGCTACTATGACATTCACAGAAGTAACAGTGATAATCGAGACAGAACAGAAATTCCAGCCACTTTAGTAAACCTCTGCCTATATATCGTCAAACCTCCATCAATGAATTCCTAACTACCTACTATGTGCCAGGGTCTGCATTACTAAACTCCAGACATTTATCCCAATATTTTGTGGTCTTTCTTGTGGTGTCACTTTCAGCTCATCATTTACCTACCAGCAGGCAATTTAGAACATAACTTCTATGTCTCCATTGATTGCAGAACCCATCACGTACATAAGCTGTGACTAAATAATCAGTTCAACTGAAAATTGCAGGTAGAGTAACTTCAGAACAGGTTCTGCTACAATGGATTATGGGACTTAAGATGATTTGGAGTTTAATATCTGTAAAGACAGGGTTACAAACTCAAATGCCTGCAGGGGACAGACAAAATGCATGAAGAGGTTAGATGTAGGAGGACAGGAGTGATGGGAGCTAAGCTGAACAGGAGAGAATATGGCCTATCTAAAAGAAGCAGAGGTTCTCATCTGGATTCTGACGTGAAATCTTGGTTTTGGATTTTGGCTAAAAAAAATCTAGAGCACACTTTTTAAATTACACTCTATGAACCAAATAAAGCATGTCATAAGCAAGATTTCACCTGCAGGCTACCAATTTGCACTCTCTGCTGAAAAGGTTTGGGCTATTAACGTATGTCCCACGAGGCTGATTATTTCCTGTTAGGTGTCACTTCCTGTTAGGAGCTGGGGCTCCAGCTTTAGACGCCTGCCATTGGGTTAATGACGTAAGGGACATCTGAAGTCACAGGTATGCAGTGTTTGGTTTGGATTATTGAAAGAAAGTGTTGAGAACACATGAGGCTTACCTTGATGAACTAATAATCCTTCTCTAGAAATACCACTCTAACAAATTTAAAGGACATGTGTTAGTAATCGCTACTATTTCCTTTTAAACACAGGGAGTATTGAAATATATTTTTAAATAAATGACAGCATCCCGTTACAGGTAGTGTGTAGTTTATCACTAAACTGTATTCTAATGAATTTATATCTCATCCAATGATCTTCCTTAAATATTAGCCACAGCACCGAGTTCCTCTGTATGTACGTGGAGTATTGTTGAGTGGTTTCAGGACTTAGAATATGGAGCCAAATCCACTTTCATTGGCGATGTGACCTTTAGTAAGAAGGTGCCATTAGTATCCTTGTTTTTCCGGTAAGGAAACTGAGGCACAGAGAAATTAAGCCACTTACTTGAGTTGCTGTGAGGATTAGGTAAATCAATTTATATATGCAAATTGCTTAGAATCCTGACAGGCACAAAGTAAGCATTCAGTAAAAGTATTTTAACTTAGTTTCTTAACTCTTTTTTTTTATTAACTCAGACACTCCCATGTTGTCATTCTTTGCTAGAAACAAAACACTTGAATTTTTTCCCCCAACAAACTCTGTCCTTGACAGCTCTCCTTTGAGTGCCATGTGAAGTCTTCCCAAAACAGAAGAATATCTGTATGGCTACCATAAAATCTCACCATGATGGTCTCTCTTTGGCTGAGGTTTTCAATACCAACTCACAACATGGTTCTTGTCAGTACTTCTGAGAGAACCCAAAGCTTGCTCCCTTTTCTCAGCAGGAGACTCCCACACCCTGCTCCTATGTAGATGCTTTGAAATGCACTTGAACACCATAGACCAATCAGTTAGCAAAGTAAACAATAATTTCTTCACAGGGGACTCCTAAGGGATCTGTGGTGTTTTGATGATCTGCAGCCATGGAAACAGCAGATGAAGTGTTGGGGTCATTGGAATGCTTTTAACTCATGCTTCCTGTGGCTGAGACTACTAATTGCTTCTCAGTAGCTTTTCTCCCCCTTTTTAAAGACATTTTTCCTGAGCACATTGTTGCCCTACTAAAACATTTTCTCTTGAATTTAATGTTGCTATGTGAAAGTTTTGGCCATAGAGCTGTAGGCAGGAATGCTGTGAGCCTTCCAGGAGCTCTTCTTAAAGGGAGAGTTCTAATCCTTCCTTCAACCTTCTCTCCATCATGGTATCTTGAATGTGGATATAATGGCTGGAACTCTAGCAGTTACATTTAGACTAAGGTTTAAGGCAACAGTTCTCAAAATGTGGAATGAGGACACATAGTGTGCCCAAAACCCTCGCTCAAGAAATTCACTGGTTTCAGTTTCCTTTTCCGATCACGTATGTATGCAAAGCCTAGAACGCTCTCCTAAACTTCAACCCAAACAATACAATAGATTTGCATGCAATAGCAGATATTTTCTTCAAGTGAGCCATTTAGGGATTTATAAATATGTAAAAAAAAAGTTACACTTCTCACTGAATTTCTTGTTTTAGAAAATATAATTATTTTTCATAAATCTGTTATTAATGTTTACATGCAGCGGGTTTATTGTCACTTTAAAATGGATTTAGTAAGTGTGCAAAATAATTCTGTTTTAATTTCTTTAAATTTAAGTTATTTATTTCGAGAGAGAGAGACAGAGAGTGAGCAGGGGAGAGGAAGAGAGAGAGGGAGAGTGAAACCAAAGCTGCCTCTATGCCATCAGCACGTGGAGCCCCATGCAGGACTCAGAACTCACTAGCCTAGCGGGAAATCATGACCTGAACGGAAACCAAAAGTCAGATCTTCAACCGACTGAGCCACCCAGGTGCCCCGAGCCACTCATTTAAACAAGCCAGTGTGAAGCACGCACTTCTAGCCTTTTTTATACCTGAGATGTCACAAATGTCTATCTGCAGATTCCACAGTAACTCTGCATCCAGTTAGCCCTTCCTGCCTGCTCACCTCGTTTTAAGGGGACAGAGCTGGCTCCAGCAGCCCGCTCCTGGTGCAGGTTGGGGGCCGGCAGATGCTTGCGTCCTGAGGACCGGGTTTGGTCACGTGGCTGCCCCAGTGCCCTTGGCTGAGGGCCAGGTGGGGTGGAGCAGAGGTCGTGTGGCTGGGAGAGCCGCCCTCAGTCTCCAAGGCTTCTCCTCTGTGTTTCCTGCCTTCACAAAAGGCGCTCAGGAAACCCAGCTGCTGGTTGCTGCCAGGAAGTAAAGGACACACAGATTCTAGGGCCGTGGGAAAGGGGGTGAGCCAGCACAGGGAGGCCCTTCGGTCGGAGCACACGCCTAAGGAGAACTGGGGAAAAAGAATAGCAAAAGCTTCCTGTGAAGTGAAACCAACTTTCTGCGCCGAAAGGAAGAGACTTTGGGCTGCCATATAAAGTATATGTAATTCCCTTTTATAACAGAAGACCCTGCAAATGGGATGGACTTGTTACAATCCACGGGGCTGAAACCCATCATTTCTAAAATTCAATTTGCTGCTAGAATTTAAACCTAACTTTGTTGAACACTTAACAGAGGCAAAGCTGAATTTTTTTTCCATATATTTGCAAGGCTGTTTTAAGTAGTACATTTTAAACCATAACTCTCTTGAGAATAATATGGCGAATTTGCTTTCTTTTAAAGCCCATCTGAGAATACATCAAATCACTGCATTTTTGCCCAGTCTAGACTTTCTTTCCTTTTTTTACATTGCTGTGAATCCCTATAATAACATTGTACTGAGACAGAGCTAGAAATGTCCTATGGCCAGTTTACCCTTGTCAAAAGGGGCCCTCATGCTTCTGCAAGAGCTACTTTGTGAGGTCCTTCAGAAAGCCCGATGGCAGGGCCCCTGGGTGGCTCGGTGGTTTAGTGTCTGACTTCCGTTCAGGTCGTGATCTTGTGGTTCATGAGTTCAAGTTCTGCATGGGGCTCTGTGCTTACAGCTCAGACCTGGAGCCTGCTTTGGATTCTGTGTCTCCCTCTCTCTGCCCCTCCCCAGCTTGCCCTCTGTCTCTCTCTCTCAAAGAAAAACATTAAATTTTTTTTAAAAAACAAAAAAAGAAAGTCTAATGGCTATAAGCAAATCATTTGAAAGAGATTATTTAAATTTTACATGGACAATAATTAAATATTCATGCATAAAATTTCATTGAGATTTTTATTCATTTGGTGCAGTAAGGAAAAAAGGCATATCATGAGAATGCACTTTTAAATATATTTTTTGTTTAATGTCTATCTATTTTTGAAAGAGAGAGAGAGAGACAGAGTGTGAGTGGGGGAAGGGCAGAGGGAAAGGGAGACACAGAATCCCAAGCAGACTCCAGGCTCTGAGATGTCAGCACAGAGCTCATCGAGGGGCTCTATCTCACAAGCTATGAGATCACGACCTGAGACAAAGCCAAACACTCAACAGACTGAGCCACCCAGGTGGTCCTAAGAAATACATTTAAATGATCAGTTCCCTCTAAGGCTCCCCAGAAAGGAGCTGCTTTGTTCCCATTGAAATGGAGCCACCACTCAATGGCAGTGGAATGCAGAATGGAGGGATCAGTAAAGAACTCAGCCAGAGGGATGTGTCCTTGTCCCAGTTAGATGCATACCTCCAGGATGTGCAGAGATCCCCAAACTGCAGGGGTCTGTCACTTATGTCCAGCATCTGAGCTGACTCTCAGACGATGATGTCTACTCCTGTTGGATTGTACTGGTTGCTAAACATGCATTCTCCCAACAGGCCCCAGGCTCCTGGAGTGTCTAAGACTTAGAATGACACAGCAGTGACAATGTGTGTGTGTGTGTGTGTGTGTGTGCGTGTGTGTGCATGTTGTCCTGTGTCGTGCAGTAGACTGCAGAAACAGGGCTCCTAGGTTAAATAGTGGTGAGTCATGCCTCTGTCATGCTCTTTGGGAAGAACTTAAAATAAGTGCCAGTGGGCTCTCAAAATTGTTAAAGGAGGGATTGGAAAGGTCATGGTAATAATGTTTGCGATTGGAAAGAAACCTCAGATGTTACCTCTTACAAAGAAGGAAATGGAGGCCAGAGAGGTTTGATGACTTGCCCAGCATCCACCACAATCAGTCGGAACCGAGCCAGCCCACGGCCTGGTTCTCATGGCTCTTAGCCGCTGCTCACTTCCCTGTGCCCTACTACCAAAGTTAGCCAGCTAACAGTGAAACGGATTGGGAGACATTTTGTATACTTGCTGTGTCCCTATAGCATTTATTATCATTTATTAAAATCATCTATTGATCTCTTTCATCCACTAAATTGTGAGCTCCTTAGAATAGGAATTTGGTTGTGTTTTGTTTGTTTGTGTCCCCTGTACCTTGCCCTGCTTCCTTACACAGTGGGCACTTAATAACTTGGGGGGGGGGGGGAAATCATATTTATTTTGAATTTGTCCTGACCATTCTTGCTTAAGCTCTTAAGTGGCTATATTGGGAAGATACACAGCTGACCCTTGAACAATGTGGGGATTAGGGGTGCCAGCCCTGTGAAGTCAAAAATCTGTGTCTAACTTTTAACTCCTCAAAAACTTAACTACTAACAGCCCACTGTTGACAGGAAGACTTACTAATAATATAACTAGCTGACTGACACATATTTTATATGTTACATGTACTATTTACTTATTTTAACAATAAAGGAGGCTAGAGAAAAAATGTTATTAAGAAAATCAGGGGTATCTGCGTGGCTCAGTCAGTTAAGCGTCTGAATTCAGCTCAGGTCATGATCTCATGGTTCATAGTTTCAAGCCCTGCGTGGACTGTATGCTGACAGCTCAGAGCCTGGAGCCTGCTTTAGATTCTGTGTCTCCCTCTCTCTGCTCCTTCCCTACTTGTGCTCTGTCTCTCTCTCTCTCTCACTCTCTCTCTCAAAGATAAATAAACGTTAAAAACTTAAAATAAGAAAAAGAAAAAGAAAAGAAAATCATAGGGTGGAGAAAATACACTTACAGTACTGTACTGTATTTATCCAAAACGATTGGTACGTAAGTGCACTCATGCTATTCAAACCCATGTTGTTCAAGAGTCAGCTCTTTTGGTTAACCTCTAGCCCAGAAAACAGAAGCTACTCTGTATCTTTACAGGGGATGTATAAAAAAGAAATAGCTACATAGTATGGAAGACAAGCAGAGGGTGATGAGGTTATCAGTGGCAGAAAGTTGGAGGGAAATTGGGAGGAGGTGTTGTTAATAGGAGTGTTTAAAGGGAACTGGTATCCCTGGTACCATGGAGGGAACGGCCTTCCAGGAGGTGTGGTCTTTGTCAGATAGACCCAAAGCTGGAGGCCCCATAGGAAGCAGAAAGAGGGGGAGAAATACCCTGGCTTTTCTCCCCTGCTACCACTCCCTTGACAGTAAAGGCAGACGGGAGCAGGAGATGACCTTGGGATACTTGCTCACTCCCCTAGTGTGCTCAGCGCATCATGTGCCTCCAATGCGATGGAGGTTCTTTAAGCTCATCCACTTCCCTTTGTACTAATTCAATATTCAGCAAGCAACCCTCATACCTCATACCTAATTCTGTTTGCCATATTGTTATTTCAACCAAAGTGTGAAGGACTTTTTCTCCTTTTTTTTTAATAGCCAGTCAACTGATCAACAGGTGCAGGGAAAAATCAATCAAAACAATTGAATTTGGTTAGTTCAGGGTTTCACTTGCTTTTTTTTTTTTTTTTTTTTTTTTTTGTAAATTAAGAATGAGGGACTTAAAACTTTTTGACTGATACAACAAATAAAACACATATTTCAGCACGACCATGAAGGATGCAGGTGTCAATGAGAGAGAGTCAGCCTCCCAGCAAGGGTCCAAGCATTGCTTGGATTATTTTACAGGTTCCACATGAGGGTCATCTTTCGCAACTAGATGTTTCTTTCCCCTTTCTTTTAGAAAAAGATAGAAGTAAATTCTAGCCCAGAGAAAGAAAGATATCCTGGCTTAGAATTAGGGAAAAAAAAGAAAAAAGAAATAGAAGAAAAGAGATCTAAAGCGTCTTCTTGCTGAGAACCTACCTCCTGCTGTCTCTGGCAGTCCTGACCTCATCCCTGAGAATAAGCTTCCAGAGAAGCCCAGAAAGAACTCTCTATACTGCTCAACTTTCAGATATGTGCACAGTTAAATT
This sequence comes from Hyaena hyaena, assembly GCF_003009895.1. Taxonomy (NCBI): domain Eukaryota; kingdom Metazoa; phylum Chordata; class Mammalia; order Carnivora; family Hyaenidae; genus Hyaena; species Hyaena hyaena. The sequence continues at coordinate 580,036 of NW_024081342.1, forward strand.
TGTTTATCTCAATGGTTGAAGCAGAAGCTGACAGATATCGAGATTTATAAAAATGCTGCAAGCCAGATAAAACTGATATTAAACCAGAGCAGCTCTGAGAGCTAAAGTTTCCCTTGCCCCCTAAGTATGGCTGGCAAGCATACCGCACGGATGCACATTAGATGCTGTCAGGGTATCATTACTAGTATGATACCGTAGTGTGGTTAGGGGATTAGGCAGTTTCAGAAGATGCATGCAGAAATATGTAGGGGTGAAGTATGAGTGACATTTGTAACTTACTTTCAAGTGATTCAGCCAAGAAAATTATAGATGTATATATGTGTATACATATACAGACATAAATGTAGATGATTAAACATACAAATATGAGGGGTGCCTGGGTGGCTCAGTCGGTTAAGCATCTGACTTCAGCTCAGGTCATGATCTCATGGTTTGTGAGTTCGAGCCCCCCTTTGGGCTCTGTGCCGAGAGCTCAGAGCCTGGAGCCTGCTCCTAATTCTGTGTCTCCCTCCCTGTCTCTACCCCTCCCTTGCTCGCACTCTGTCTCTGTCTCAAAAATAAATAAACATTTTAAAAAATGTATAAACATACAAATATGAAAAAAGTTAATAATTATTAAATCTAGCTGGTGATTATAAGGATGTTCTGTTTTTTCAAAGATTTTATGTTGAAAATTTTTCATAATAAAACTCAGGGAAAATTAACAGCTCTCCTTTTGGCAATGAGAGTTTTCAACTACTAACAAGGAATTGTTTTAGTATAAAAAGTCATACCTCTTGAGTTGGCAAATTTGAACCAATTAACTAGCATCTAAGTGAGATAATGCACTGACTTTCTTTTTTCTTATTTATTTATTTTTATTTTTTTAAATTTATTTCTAGGAGAGAGAGAGAGAGCAAGCGTGAGCAGGGGAGGGTCAGAGAGAGAGGGAGTCACAGACTGAAACAGGCTCCAGGCTCTGAGCTGGCAGTCAGCACAAAGCCCGACGCGGGGCTCGAACCCACGAACCGCGAGATCATGACCCAAGCGAAAGTCGGACGCTTAACCGACTAAGCCCCCCAGGCGCCCCTTTTTTCTTATTTATTTTTGAGAGAGTGTGCGTGCACTCAAGTGTGGGGGGGTGGGGAGAGGTGATCCAAAGCAGGTTCCAGGCTGACAGCAGAGAACCAAATTCAGGGCTCAAGCTTGCAAACCACGAGATCATGACTTGAGCCGAAGTCAGATGTTTACCCAACTCAGCCACCCAGGCGCCCCAAGAATTGACTTTCTAAACCTGGCAAACATGACTAGTCAAGTAGAGGTCAAGTGATGAGCAAAATACTGTGGCATTCCAGCCACGCTAAAACAGTTGTGGCTTTTGGTTAAAGGATTCGGTAGTGACCAACAGAGAGGGAACCAGGGGAGAAAATATTCTGATCCTGTCTTTGCATCTCATCTTCCATAGAGGCTCCCACCGCCTAAAACCAGTTGGAAGCCAGGGGATCAGAAAGCTCGGTTGATGCAACCCCTAAAGTTTAGTCTCCAGAGATGGAGGACAAGGTAGAATAGGTCAGGGCCAATAACACTGTTTTGCAAAGATACATGATGCTACGGAAGACCTTGAAGTAGAAACAAGAAGAGGAAAGGAGGCAGAGAGGTGTCCACTATAGGAAAGCAAAGGAAATGCAATGCAGAAGGAAGAGCATGAACCCATGCCGGAAACAGCCTTGCATGCTCAGGAATTGAGGACCTCTCAAAATAAGCTTTGGATTGCTTTACCAGTGGAAGAAAGGACTTAGTCATAAACATCTCCTTCTCTCATGTATTGTCCCTTTGGATCAGACTTTTACCATTTTGGCATTCTTATATATGCAAAAGAAATGAGTTTTAAATTCCTCAAGAGACATGGCTAGCAGCATTCGCTTCAAAGTTATTTTGGCATAGTGTCCTTGGTCTGCTTATCGTGTGTATATACCTTGTCCTCCCCCTGGATTTTAAGATTTTGGGTTTTTTAAATGTATTGATTTATTTTTGAGAGACAGAGACAGAGAGTGCAAACGGGGAACAGAGAGAGTTCCAAGCTGGCCCCGTGCTGTCAGCACAGAGCCCAACTCAGGCCCCCACATGGGGCCTGATCCCATGAACTGTTAGATCATGACCTGAGCTGAAACCAAGAGTCAGACACTTAGCTGACTGAGCCACCCAGGCGCCCCAGATTTTAAGCTTCTTGGAGGCAGTGATGAGACTGGACTAACTTTTAGCACCTCATGGAATGTTCTGCGTGTTGTAAATAATACTACATGTTTAGTGATTGATTTACAGACAATGTATGACCTGCATCCATGTTCTGAAAGCAGAGAAACTTAGACAACACTCATGAGAACTAGCTGTGATAACCTGTAATACTAATAGATCACAAGTGAATTCAAAATAAAGGGATCTTCTATCAATGATTCCCAATCTTTAAATACGAAGATCTTTTCTGAGTGTAGAATATTTTTACAGCATCCACATATACTAATAGGTTTAGAAATAATGACAGAAATAATGACTGGGTTCGTATATTTATAATTTATTGACCATAGCACCCATAATCATTCAAAAAATAGTTGTATGTATTATTCAGTGTTCATTTAATGCTTGGGGTCTCTATGGGTCTTAGAAATCTTTGCAATAATTCCATAGTTAAGAATCATCCTATTATAAATGACAGAAACTCAGCTTACATTAGTGTAAATTAGAAAGCAATTAATTAATAACTGAGATATTCCTGAGGTGGCACTACTTTTAAATAAGGCCCTATCGAGGCATTGAAATGATATCAGCCTTTCCCTCTTTACATCTATTAACTTTACTATCTCTTCTTTTGGCTTCTCCAGTTGATTTTCTCTAGTTGGGAGCAAAGGTATCCACAGGAAATTGTAGGGACGTTCTGTCCTTATAGCTGGTGAGCCAGGAAAAAGATAATAGCCTTATTCAACATTCCTTTCCATTCCTTATTGTGGATTTGTATCAGCCTTGATTGTTTTAAATGCCCATGTCATCCCAATACAGCCTCTAAGAAGAAAGAGAAACTCAGTTTGTCAATAGAGATCATGTGGCCCTCATGCAAGGGAAAATGGGGGAGTAAATTTGCAACTAGGCAATTGTTAAATGGCAAAAATGCTGAACAGACTAGAAAGTACAGGTGGGTATCGCCATAATCCACAGGCTGTGACTAATACCCTCTCCATTCCTCTTTCTTTTCCTCACTCATTCATTCATAAAAACATTCTTAATTTTTACTTTAGATCAGGTACTATAACAGTAGCACATCAGTGAACTTTAACTCAGTAGCATCTTATAATCCCTTATCTTGTTTTTGTTTTGTTGTTTGCAGTGATTCATGTAACCCTCCAAAAATAATAGAAACTCCATTTTAATTCTGTAGTTTGTTTTACCTTTCCTGCATGTACATTCATTCAGCAAATATTTGTTGAACAAGTACAATGTGCTATATAAAATAGTGAATAAAAATCTAAAATCCAAAATGTTTTTTGGCTTTTATGTGCCAAAATCTAAATTAAGAATTCTTTAAACAGTGAATAACATCACAAGCACTCCAAATAAATTTCCATGTCTGTAGTTATCTGCTAATACTGGCACTATTGCTGAGGGAATAATACAATTTTTTTATCGTAAGGAAAGTGAAGAAAATGATCCTTATGTCCATTTTCAGTAACTTTGTGATTTTTAAACAATATTCTTTGTTTATTATAATATAAAGACTTGGGGGATTATTTTTAGTCTTGAATAGTTATGTTGTACTTTTATCACAGTAATGAGAATGTTTTAAAACAGGGTTGTTTTTCACAAATATGAGTTACATATTGTGTTCATAACTATGAGTGATAGTATTTGAATTTTAATGTCCTAATAAATTTTTTTGAATTTATAGAAAAGACTGTACTCTGCTGACCTTTTTAATATTCTGCTCTCTCATTGGCTACCTATCTTAAACCTTTCTTCCATATTAGTAGGAATTGTTACAAGAAGAGGAGGAGTGGAAATGCCAGCCAGTCAGAAACCAGAATATTAAAAAGGTCAACATTGTACAGTTTTCTGCTGTAATTCATAAAAAAATATTAAACATACAATATTTCACCTCAGGACCAAGGTTGTAATGAGACAGAAAATGGCACAACATTAATTCATCTTCATGACAAATACTGTAATGAGAAAGGCAGAATATAAGCTATAAATATTTGGTTACCATTTAAAAAATATCTTATATCCTTTATAATGTAATGAGAGTAAATTTATACTTCCTAAAGTTGAGTCCTCTCGCTAAATACTTGCTGCCTTTTAAATTAATAGGACTCCTTTGGGACTACACTAAAGTTAGGCTTTACCCCAAAGAGAGATGCTACTACCTGAAGTTGCAATAAACAGATATAAAAGACATTCGTTATAATAAAACAAAATAACTTGACATTTTATTTTGGCTAATTTCTATTCTCACTATTATGCAAGTCATTGAAGGTGACTAATTATAATTTTTCTCACCACTTTAAATGGTCACTTCCTTACCACCTTCATATCAATATAATCTCCAAATAAAGTAGTATTCCTTCATGGTTAACTCTACCATATGAAAAAAGTTGCATTATATGACTAATAAGAACAGAAATAAAGGCTTGTATATTCAGAGTCTGAGGGGACTCAGGCAGTAAATCAATCCAAATCAAGTAGTAGGACCCAGATGCATTCAACACAGTTTTGTATCTTTCTCTTTCTTTGTGTCCATACGGGAGGTGGGAAGGAGGACACCCCGAGTCCCACAAGAACTCAGAATCTAGCTTAAATCAGCTGTATTTCAGAGTTGTGAACAGGAGTGAGAGAACTAGCAAGGTGGAGGCAGCCAGAGACCAGAAACAGCAGAAATTTATTATTGCCTTTAGGCAAAGGGCAAAGAGTAAATACTGTCACCAGAGCCCCGGATGAGGGACAGGCAACAAGAGCTGTAGTCACAGAGGGATGAAGCCGATGCCAAAACAATGATGCAAAGTAGTGAGAGAGAGGAGAGGAGAAATGCTGTTACCTCTCTCTTCTCCTGTCCCATCGGCCAAACCCAACCTAACACCAGCTGTCACGGAAGTCTGGGCCAGGGTCGCATCAGGGTTAGGCTCTGTGGCTCAGAGCAGGGAAAATGATGGGCAAGGGCATCAGTGGAGGATAAGCAACAGAGATGTTAAGGGGGATTCTGAGGAAGCTTTGCTGAAGGCAGTTTTTGAGGTCTCTTAACATCATGAAAAGGAGCAGAGTGGAAGGAGATGAGAATGGATGGAAGAGAGGATGGAGACAAGAAAAGAGGAATTGAAGGATTAGGGAATCAAGTAAAGCTCTCTGAGTCTGACTAGAATCTAGTGAAGCTCTTTCAGAATATTACTTGGAAAGCTGCTTTAAATGAATTTAATAACAAATAAATCTGCCAAACAACTATATAGAATATCTCCTGGCACATCCATTTTGAAATGGGAAATGATGCTGAGAGATTGTGAACTTCCATCTTTGGTACTTATTTTTTTCTTTGGGGAGATCTTTGGACATCAAAAAAAAAAAAAAATCCCCTATGAAATCTGCCAGTTCAAGTTCTTTGCTATTTAACCAGTTTTTGGAATAGTGACTGCAACTTGAGTGTTAAGTGACTTGTTAACAAGAGCATAATCACTGCCTGCCTTTTTACCGTAGCTCATTTACTACTAACAAATATCATCTTGCAATGCTGCAGAGAGTCTTTCGCCCACTGGATCCTGGAGTGCTTTATGAACTAGGAATACAGGAGTAGCTGAAATAGAGCTCTCTCTGGGGTAGAATAAGACAGCTGTTATCCTTGCAGAAATGTTGCACAACAGCCTGAGTGGAAACCAGGGAGGGTTCTCCATCTAACTGAAACTGCAAGAAGAATTTAAGTTGATGGACTAATTGCTGAGGCTGGCATTTATTCAAAAACCCAGGACTTCTTCTTCTCTGGGAGTGAGTGGCACAGCAACATAGTTCCATTTAATAGCTCCTGTTGTTTCCATTTAAGAGATGAGGAAACTGAAGTTCGTGGCACAGACTCTGCTTGAGAGAACTGGATTGTAATGCATGCCCTTCGAGTTTCTGAGTGTTACTTCTCTTTTGAGCACATGGCAGACTTCAGAACATCCGCTGCGAAGTAATGACTTAGCACCAACATGACAGAAAGGGTACACCCATGGTGTGCACATTTTCACAAAAATTGGGCTACTCTGGGAAGGTCGCCATGTGATCCTGACTCAAACTTGACCCTGCATAGTTTCTGAACTCAGTCAAGTTCCAAGAGCCAGAGGAGGTATAAATGTAAAACACTCATATGCCTTCAAGAAACAGCAGATTGTGAGTCAATGAAATTTAAACTGATTAGTGTGCAGTGGGTTCCTCTTGCCTAACACTTCTTTCATGCTGGAATGTCACATTAATTGGTTCTTAATTGAACAATGTGCTTCCAATTTTCAAAACGCAGCAGAGTATAAAACAGAAGAAATCAGACTCTTGCTCTTTGGAATTGAAAGTCATATGGGTAAAGCTACAGTTCATAAGGATTAAACTCTCATGAAGGTTGAAAGCTGTCACACAAACACTTCTGAACACCATAAGGCACAGCTCTCCGGGTTGTCAGTTGTAACATGGAAAACAGTTTAATGCTACTAGTTTGGATGAGAGCATGATCCTGAGGTCTAAGATGATGACTAAAACTTCCTCAGCTACTTGCTTTCTGGAAAACCAAGCTCTCTAAATGGCGCTGTGTGTCGTATGTGGTTAATTATCCGTTTCCTCTATAAATAAACATCTTGTTTTTAATTTGTGTTTTTAAAATAAGCCATTGTTTGGTGGTAGCTAGTTGAGTCCCTGACGTGACAGTTTCTTATCTGCAATTAAATTTGGGCCAAAAAGGTCTACTTCCCACCTGAAATTAAAAACCTGTTTGTTCACGTCCTCCCTTTGAAAATGTTCCATGTAGAGGCAAGTTTATTTTTTCTATTCCGAAGAAATATTATTTCTAAACAGGGGCTGTGTTCTGAATTCATATGGTGCGAAAAGAGACAGAGGGAAGGTTGGTTTCTTGCAACAAATAAACCTTTTAAAAAACTTGTCAAATTTCTGAGTTATTTTTTCCCTAATACTGCTGTGCTCGAGGGGGAGGAAATCAAGCAGAGTTCTTTAGATCAGGATACTTAAGAGTTAGGTATTCATCTTCTTTCTGTCATATCGGTATCACACTTGCTCATCTTACAAGTGAGAGAGGGTTTTTCTAATTGCATGCTCAAACATGGATCATTCATCAAAGTTGGGCTATTTCTGCCTCTTGCATCATGGCATTGGGTCTCATGTAGCACTTAGCAGCTGATAATGCAACTGGTAGAGGCCTGGCTTCTTTTTAGGGATACGCTGGTCCCACGGTCACTGTAAAAGTAGATAGGAAAAGGAAGAAATAGTGCATGAGACGATGTCAGTTTAACCACAATCTCTCTGATTATATTGGGTGTGTTATGATGATACTATATTTTGAATTAGGAAGCAGTGATACTGTGATTTTTTAAAAAAAACTTTATATCGCCAATAAATCAAATGCACCCATTGCTTCTCATTAACAAAGAATCCTTGTGGGATTGCCTCATTTAAAAAACAGAGTCTGGAATAAAGGTCAACCAAAAGTGTGTCTAAGAAATGCATAGTGATCTCGGGTGAGCTCACTCGGAGCATCTCCAGCTGTGGAAGGCCTCCGACTCTCACTCCTTGTAGCAATTTACTATGCTGACACCACGATCACAGATCTTCAAGTTAATTACTCTCATTCACTCAACACCATCCTTTCTGCTCTAACAAGACCTCCTTTAACTTCACTAGGACCAAATCTGGCATCAGAAAAGCAAGCATGGCAGCAACACTGCCACAGGAGATAAATGTTTCCCTGGGTACAAACTCAATAATAAGTGCAACATTTGACAAAGAAGAATGCCTCTGGCGGCCCTGCTCAATCTCTCTAAGAAATTGACACTGCAGAGTACCGGAGCAAAGCCCAGATAATGACAGCTACAAAAAGCTTTTGTAAGCAAAGTAATCAGGCCCTTGTCAGCCGGTCTCTCCTTTCATGATCTCTTGCCTGAACAGTTGGTAAAATCTGATCAATGGGATATTTTTCAGTATCTATGACAAATCATCAATCAGTACAAGGTGACGCTCAACAGCAATGACCTGAACAACAGCAACAACAAGAGTGAGAAAATGGATCCTGGTTTGAGGAGACAGTTGCATTTGGTGGATTACAACTTTCACGAGCCTTTTGCCACCAATTGCAGGATCCAGGCACTATTTTATGCAAGCAGCTCTGCTGAGCTACTTTCTGTGCGAATATGGGTACTTATGCCACCTACATTTCTAGGCTGCTTCTGGGTGTGGGGAAGGTCCACAGGGTCTTCTTTGGGTGACTTCTTCCTTCTCCAGTTCCTTCACCTATAAAATAGAGGTAAATAGTTGAAGGTAGAAATTATTGTTATTCAGTCCTACAATCCACTCAGTCCATGCATTAATTTAAAAAATCTTATGTTTTCAATTCATGCAACCACCAGGCTCCATGCTGGCCATTGTGATGGACTGACTCTGTGAGGGTCCCTGTAGAACATGAGGAGTTTGCTGCTGGGGGCCGGAGGGAAAAGTCACACACATGTCACTGCTATGGTGTGTGATGAGGTTTGTAAAATTAGGATAGGAGGGATAGGAGGCATAAAATACTTGTAGGAGGAATTAATGGGAATTAAGAGGGAGGGCTCCTTGGTGGTGGCGGCATTTGAGCTAGGCCTCAAAGGAGGTGTAGAATTTAAACCTGCACATATGGAAAGTGAATAATGCAAATGGAAAATATCACAACAAGGAGGCTCCCTGCTGAGATGCATATGATGTTTCAGCCAGAGGGATAGAGGTCTGGGCTTGTGCAGGGAGGTTATTACAATGGATTTCTTGCTCTATCATTTGCAAAGTCCTCCTATACACTCAATCTTAGAGAAGTTATGTGGTATGCAGGGAGAGAGGGAGATTCAAAAGCCATGGTGCCTAGGTTCATATTCTAACTCTGACACTTCCCAGCTTATGATCATGGACAAATTACCTCAGTTCCCTCTGCTGAAAAATGAGGATAAATTACAACACCAACCCCATAGGTTGTTAGGGAGATTCACACATAATAATATCTACAATGGACACATGCTACACGACAGATGAGGAATTAGTATTGCTCAGAAACCACACAAGGGCCCAGTAGAGTTAGCAGTAACAGAAAGCTTTCTGTTTCTCAATCATGTGCTCACTACATCCCTGGGAGCCCGAAGTGAGAGATCCTTAAACACACCTTGTGGCCACTCCAGTGTGGTGCAGTTCTTCTCAACCAGGAGTGGTTTTGCACGTACACACACACACACACACACATACACACACACACACACACACAAGTTATCTATTGCCAACTGCAACTCAAGGCTACTTCCACTATCAAAAGTGCTGTAGAAAAATTTGTCTTCTCCGTCCTAAAGTTAATTATCATTCTACCTGTAAATATTGCTTATCCCATTAATTGTGCTGTGATTATACTTTTTCTCTTTAAAAGACCATTAAATCAGGTATAAAAGACCTATTAATTTTCTACTATAAACAGTCCCAGAGACGTTAACTACTTCATTGTTTGACTCTGGTGCTGTAGTTTACGTAGATGAAAGTCTCTGCAAAGCTGTGGTTTTATGCCTTCTGCCGGCCACTCTCCTCTTCCCCCAGTCCTGGGAACAATAATTCAGATTCCAAATACATTAAATGTGTTGTAAATAGTACATGCCTCCACAGCGCCACCTCGATGGACTGATCGACCTTGTTGTGGTGTCATAAATTTGAAGGCATCCAATAAAGCTGCCACATGCAGCCAGACATTGTTGTTCTGAGACTTACCAGGCAGTTCAGCAAAGCACTTCACCTTGCTTGTTCCTCCCCCACCATCCCTCCCATCTTTGCTCCTGGAGACACATCATTAGTGGATGGTAACAACATGAAGAGTTATAAAAACAGCATTTGTATACACTTTCCAACACCCAAAGCCCATTTATGAACATTATGTTATTTGATCCTCATAATAATAATATCTTGAGCTTGGAGTGGAAGTTCTTAGAGAATGATCCCAATTTTGTAGATAAGAGAACACAGTACTACCTGCTCAAGCTATATAAAAATTTTTCTCAAGACCTGAGGTCAGCTAAGACAGGAAGATTTACAGAAGATGTTCTCATGATCGTGTACAGTCTTCACTGGAGTTCCTGTAGAAGCAGAACCTGAGCCATGGGTTCCATTTCTACGGGTTGTGGGAGACGGTCCTAGAAAGTAGGGAGTGTGGAAATGAGATGTGAAGGGAGACAGGGCAGGGTGCTTTATGGAGCAGGTAGCACTGTGGGAACTCAGGACTTGATCGCGCAGGGGAGCACAGTAGATGGTGTGGAGTGAGCCTCCCTGGAAGTGGGAGAGCTGGAGTGTGAATGTTCCAAGTCCCGATCATTATTGCCTGAAGACTGTTCTTCGGGGGACAGAAGGGATTAACTCTCTGGAACTCTGTCCAGGCTGACAGAAATTCTCAGAGTTTCAGACACTTGCTATAGGACATCAAGACAATCCAGTCAAAGAAAGCATGAGTGCACATAGGGTGGTGCTTCTGTCATCAAAATCGTCAGTGTCCACTGTGCTGTTACAGTGCCAAACCTATGCAGTGAGAACATACAGATGGAGCTCAGCTGTCTTTTCTGGGCAGCTGCATTCCCGACCACCCTATGATTTGCATCTTTTAACGTAATAGACACTCTCATCTGACCTCTGAGGCTAAACACCTTCTGACACACTCCTCCCCCATTTACTGGCACAACACCTCCTAGTGCCCTCAAAGTTTCTTCTTAGATTATGGATTTACTCCAAGACACGGGGGACTGATAATTTTAACCATCTCCTTTCTTAGGAGGCAAAACAGATCAAAGTCTTAATCAACGATGGTGAGCCAAGCTGGTTCTGGGTCTATGTATTGTTTGGTTTGGCTTTTAAATCTTAGTTAGCCATCACAATTTTTAAATATTAAGAGATTTCACCTAAAAACTGGAATTCCCCTCTTCTCTTGAAGCATCAGAGGATCTGGCAACCTTGACCCACGTGAAGACAACACAAGGATCTGCTTGAGTGGGGGAAAGGCTGCTGCTCTGGACAGGGCACCCATTCTCCAGTTAAATGCCTCCCCATCACCCCTACATTCATTCTAGCCACCTGCCTGTTCTCCAGACTTATGAATTTATGATGCCTGACATTAGAGATGAGAGAGAAAATTTTTAGAAGTTGTTGTTTTTATTAGGTATCCTCTGTCAGTGTCCTTGAAATCACACTATCTCATGTGAAATATTCTTAGCACTTCCCTAACCTTCTAGCTCTGTAAGAGAGTAAAGATTGTTCTGAGATCTTTGTATGAGGGATGATACAGACCATTATATAAACCGACATTTAATTTTCATTAGAATTGTCCTAGGTAGTGCTTGAACTTTAAATCCTATAATGTAGAAGCAAATCTTAGCTCGAAATAGAAATTGCCAGAAGAAGGGATGAGGAAGGCATTTAGATAATTTCATTTGGACGTGTGAAGCCGCAGCAAGATGCATCCTCCCATTAGCTGTGCACTGGAGCCACCTGTTCATGACTGTCGGCTGCTTGGAAAAAGAAGCTCAGAGTTTAATTAAGTTCTACATGTGGGAGGTGCATGCTCTACAGCAGCAGCAGTTAGATTATTAATGGACTCCTATATTGAAGTGTTCACATCTTTGAAAGGCTAATTACAATATAATTTTAGTTTTCAAATATTGCCTTGCCAAGGGTGGGAGTTGTATCATGTATTAGTAAGTGTTAAGTGGTACCTTTCTTTTTTCAGTCTTGGGGAACTATCAGTGTGGTTATGGTAATCTTCAATATTCAGTTATTTCTCCTGCATTCTTACTCGACACATCTAACTCTTGAAACAGAAAAAGATGCTGCAAACACCAAATACCAAATAGCTACTCTGGAGTTTCCTTGGACTTGCCTGGCTCTTCCTCTGAAGAAAGCCAAACTGTTCGTAGACTGACTAAGCTAAATCTCATGTTTTTCTTTGCTGCCTGAGACCCATGATCTTATACAGTTTTAATATTTCAGGAAGGTAGATTGAAGTAGCTGTCTAATGAGCTAATTCTGGAATCCATCCTACCATTCCCTGGTTTTAGATGCAGAAGTAGGGCTCCAGTTGATTGTAATGGGAATCACATGATTTTTAGATTCAAAGACCTAATTTAGAGCCCTTGTGTTGGAAGTTCTGTTTAATGCATATTCTAAATGCAAATCAACACACACACACCTTCTTCCCACATATCCTCCCAATGAAAATCATGGTCACTTCAATGACATTTTAGTTTTACCAAATCAGAGAGAATGAACCTATAGAAAACAGTATGAATAGTGAGTAGTGTTTTTATAGTGAGGCACTGGGAAGAGCCTCAGGGAGAAGAGGTGTTTTTCAAGCAGCACCTATTCAGAGCAGTCCTCTGCTGCATGAAGGGCTAGTATGGTAGCTGTGGTCAGCAAGGGCTGTCACTGGCATTGACATTGCCCATGGCCCAGCATCTCCCTGTGACTGTCCAGACAAGCATTGTAGTGGCTAAGTATCTTGTGATGATAAAAGGCTCAATTTTCTCCCATTACATTTTGCTATATTTGATTTTTTAAAGATCATTTTGCCTAGAGGAAGTGCTGGAATCAAGGAGAAAGGCAAGATGACCAATCTCTTAGACCAATCATGTCATTCTCTTGCCCAGAGTCATACATTATTCTGCACTGTGGATGGGAAAATTGACATGACTAAGCCCTAGCAATGAGCTGGGATGCCGCCACTCAATCCTCTGTGTAGGCAGTTGTACCAAGTCTGATTATTGTGTGAGCAAAAAGGTGCCCATAGAAACCAAAACAACACGATGTATCCTGTTGTCTGAGTATCCCAAGGCCAAGGATGTTCCCATATCTTTTTAAGCCTATGGCAGAAGTCCAGTCCTGTGCTCTTTCCTCACCCCAGCATGTTCTGACTGATAGAGCTATCAAAGCTAGTGCTATACCATCTAGTGGCAAATCTACCCTACCAACTTACCCTAGCCAAACTCCCCCTCAATAATTGCCTACATATTTGCAGTTCTAACTTGTTGCTCTGAGTCAGTACCTCACCCCAATTTGCTGTTACATTTTATATTTAATCAAAAGACTAAATCCAATTCTCTGCTACACCAGCTTCAGCTGTTTAATTGCTGAGTAAAGAAGGAAAGAAATCTTTCCCCACTTGTGTAAATTGTATTAGTAATATTGAGAGGGTCGGAAAGGATGGGGGAGTGAGGGAAATGCCAAGACTATGGACTCATAAGAATTCCCAGGACCTGTAAGGTTATGATCATGGAGGGAGGAACACAGCCCTTGCTGAGAACGAACTATGAACAACACTTTCTGATCTGGTTCTGCTTGGGATTAAAGCTGTCTAGCATTGACCACAGTTAAAAACAAGTCTGAACGAGAAGAATGCCAGATGGTCCAGGAAGAGATTGAACTCTGACCTTTGTATACAAGAGGTTATGGCTTGTATTATAGCTAGAATCTCGGAGGGAGAGTAAGGTCATTTACACAAGTTGAAGATATATGCAAGTCAATGAAGTGAGTAATAATGCAAGTAATGTCTTTGTATTAAAGTCTCTTTGGGATCTTATTATAATTGCAGAGTTTTGGGGTACAAGAAGATGAAGGAGAGGTAAATTTTTAAATAGCTCCCCAGTTTCCGTTCTGTCGCAGCCAGAAAGTATTAGTTGTAAGAGCTGCCCAATTTGTGGATAACTGAGACTTCAAGCTCTCTAAAATGCAACTCTGATGCTTGAGGCTCCTTAAATAATCTTCTTCAGTGCCTCAGGCTCTTGGGATATGTGTACCAAAGACCCAGGAAGTGCAACAGTGATCTCCACAGGCCCCTGAAGCTTTACAGTACATGGATGGATCCACCACTACAGTAAATGAGTGATGGGCTTCTTCTTTGTTTCTCCCTCTTTCTGGTTTTAAAATTGGGAAAGAATTATCAGAGATAATTTCTCCTTCCCTTCATCATTCGTAATTCCACTTCCATCCCATTTGCCATCTGTATCACCAATGGCAATTCACCCCAAGGAACTAAGGTGTATTAATTATGGCTGTGCAAAGACCGAGGCCTAAATTTCTGTTGTGCAAAGGCACGGGAGCTTATGGGGGGCTTTGTGTACCTGTTTGCATGTGGGAACAATGATGTGTTCAACTTTTGCTACTGTTGGTATAATCCTTGCCTTATACTACATCCTTCCAGCATGGAATCTCTTTTCCCTTGGGCTATACGACATCAACACCTAGAAAAAAATTGGAGTTGCTAGGTAATGTCCTCCGACCCACAGAAACCAAGAGGGATCCATGGCTGGCCTCCACTTGGCACCCTTCTGAGTTTGTAGTGAGCCAGGGAATCCAGGTCAAAAGATAAGAGACTTAGCTCCAGGTGCAAAGGTGTGGCTGTTTAGCCAGGTGAGAAAGAAATGAGGTCAAATAAGGTAGGAGATATATATCAGTTACACATCACTGTGCCCTCTGGAACACCTACCTGCCTGCTCAGTAAACGCCTTGGTATTCTCGAACTCTTCTCTCAGTGCTTCTGTGACCACTTTGTACCCCAAAGACAGCGTGGCCCCTGCAGTCCCCTCAGGGAGAGGCTCACATGCCACTCAGTAGGTCTTTCCTCCCTCCTCCGCCCCCATCACTATGGTTTTTAACCACTTCTCTTCCCCTTTAAAAACTGCAGTGCAGGAACACCTGGGTAGCTTAGTCGGTTAAGTGTCCAACTTGAACTCAGGTCATGATCTCACAGTTCATGGATTCGAGCCCCATGCTGGGCTCTGTACTGACAGCTCGGAGCCTGGAGCCTGCTTCATATTCTGTGTTTTTCTCCCTCTCAACCCCTCCCCTGCTTGTGTTCTGCCTCTCTCTCTCTCTCTCTGTCTCTCAAAAATAAACGTTAAAAAAATTTTAAAGCCTGTAGTGCACATGATGGCATGACTTGCACCACCCTGTTCAGTGGTCCAGCACTCACCACCCTTTTCCCCCACCTTCACTGAGGACTCTAGCACTCAGCTCACTGTCTTGCTCTCCAGCTCCACGCGGGCCATTGTTCACTCTAAGGCCTCATTCAAAGGCCTGACCTCTCTGTGCTTAGGTGTCCCCGTCTTCACCATTTTCTTCCTTCTGCTTCTGGCATCTCTTCCCTTGGCTGTGCTCTGACCGAAGTTTCTACTCATTTTACATCTCATTCTTGGACATCATTCCCTGCCCTTCCCCCACACCTCCCTGTTCTTTTGAACTCCCCATGGCAACAATTCACCCATAATGGAAACCTCCAAAGTGTTAAAAGCCACTTATTTTTAGGGGCACCTGGGTGGCTCAGTCGGTTAAGTGTCTGACTTCAGCTCAGGTCATAATCTCACGGTTCGTGAATTTGAGCCCCACATCAGGCTCTGTGCTAACAGCTCAGAGCATGGGGCCTACTTCAGATTCTCTGTCTCTCTTGATCTCTGCCCCTCCCCTGTTTACACTCTCTTTCTCTCTCTCTCAAAAATAAATAAGCACTAAAAAAATAAATAAATAAAATAAAAAACCACCTATTTTTAGCTATTCCTATTCCCCTATCCTGTCCTTTACTCTCCAGTTTATCCCAGTAATCCCAAGGTCCCTTGTTGAATCATTCTCTTGCAAACATCAACTTTTGCTCTTCATGGCCTCAGCCATACTAGAATGATAACACTTCAGCTACCTCTCTTCCTAGGACATACACCTGGCCAGCTCAGTGTGACTGGAAAATATTAAATGCATAGCCTCACATTTAAAGACACTATGTGTCTTTTAATTTGTGGTCTGCCAATTTTACCCAGAAATTACATTGTTGCCCCTAGGGCATATAGATCATCCCTTGAGACCATTAACTTTCCCCACCTCTTCTACTTCTCCATGCAGTTAGCTGATGCCCTTTCCCCATTCACCAAATAAATACCATCTGAGCCAAACACCCTCATCCTTTCACTATCACACATACAAACCTGAATATTTCCTTCTGTTGTAAAGAAAACAGTGTCTTTGCTTAGAGCCAAGTGGCATTCCTCCACTGGGACTCTGCTACCCCTCTCCTCTTTCTTCCACCAGATGTCATTCCTTAGTTATTATTTCTCTTTCCTGCACCATCAATTTCTCTTTCTCTGCTTAATCACTCAAACATGCTTTAGCAGAGGCTCTTTATTTAATTTTTTGGAAAGGTGATGCAATATTGTGATTTATAAGAAATACATATTTGGTCTTTAGATCACCAAAATATGTTTCTCACATGTATTTGATCTCCCTCCACCATTCCTGTTCACAGCTCCTAAAACCATCAAAATTTCTTCTGATAAGGACAATAAAGATGTCTTTTGTTAGTGAAGCAAAACTTTGGACCCTACTCAAGGACATGGACTGGTTGCTAGGAGGACCAACCACTTGATTAGAAGATTGGAATTTTCCGGGTGCCCGGGTGGCCCAGTCGGTTAATCATCCAACTTTGCCTCAGGTCATGATCTCATGGTTCATGAGTTTAAGCTCTGCATCGGGCTCTGTGCTGACAGCTCAATGACATCTGACTACTTCAGATTCTGTGTCTCCCTCTCTCTCTGTCCCTCCCCTGCTCATGGTCTGTCTCTTAAAAATGAATAAACATTAAAAAAAAAAATAGAAAGGTTGGAACTTTCAATCCTAATCCCCCACTCCCCACCCATCTCCTCTGGAAGAAGGAAGATGGGCTAGAAGAAGATGGGCTAGAAGTTGAATCAGCAAATGGCCAATGATTAGGCCAATCATGACTACACAATGAAGCCTCCATCAAAACCCAAGAGGGCTGGGTTCCGAGAGCTTCTGAGTTGATGGACATGTGCAGAGCGAGCATAGTGACATGTCTGGAGAGGACATAGAAGCTCCACACTTTTCTGTACATCTCACCTTACGCATCTCTTTCATCTGGCAGTTAATCTGTAGCCTTTATCATATCTTTCAATAAACTGGTCAACACAAGTAGGTGTTTACTTGAGTTTTGTGAGCCACTCTATCAGGTTTAAAGAACCTAAGGAGGAGGTTGTGGAAGCCTCTGTAGCTGGTACATCAGCAGCAGAGGTAACAGCCTGGAGCTTGAGAGTGGTGTCTGAAGTGTGAAGTTTCAGTAGTACCTTTACCCTGCAGAATCTGATGCCATCTCCTTACCTCCAGGTAAATAGTGTCAGAATATGGTTGAGTTCTTGGACACTAGCAGAGAACTGCTTGATGTTGGGGCAGGGGTGTGGGGGGAGACCCAATGTTGGAGTTGGATCTGGGAGCCCTAAAAGAGTTGATGTCAGTGAAATGATGCATTTACATTATTTAAATTTTGGAAGACATAAAATGGTGTACAAAGTAGAGTCTCCCTTTCTCAATACCCTCAAATATCTTACTTCTCCTCCATATTGACAGCATTTGCACCTGCTGGTGTATCCTACTTGAAATATTTCATGCATATGCCTAGCTACATGCAAATATGTATGTATGTATGTAGTATCTTTCTCCCCTTTTAAAAACAAAGCAAATTTTTCTGCATTTTCTGCATTTACCCATTTTACCTAGCAGTACATGTTGGAGGTCATTCCACCTTTGTTCATATAGAGCTTCCTCATTCTGTTTTACAGCTGTATTGTCCCATTGTATGGCTGTGTCATAACCTATTTAATCATAACCTATTGAATATCTTTTTAAAAACAAAGAAAAACTGCTGCCTTTTGTGATCTCACATTCTCCTTTCTCACATCCCTTTCTTTGCACTCAGACTCCTAAAATATGTTGCTACACATGTTACGCTATCTCTTGATCTCTCCTGCATTCCTTACCTAACTTCATTTTCTACTGAGATTGTTCTTTTTCAGGTTACCAGATTCAATGACTATTTCTTGACTTCATCTAACCTGACTTCTCAGGAGCAGTATTGATCACTTGCCCGCACCATATAAACTCCTGGTTTTATCTGTCTTCTTGGTTATGCCTTTTCTGGAGCTTTCTCTACCTACCTTTATCTTCTGGAGCACTTCAGGTCTTCTTGTCCACCTACTACTGTCCCTAGTTGAACTCATCCTGAATTTTGGCTTTAAATTCACATACTCATGGCCTCCATATTAATATTTCAAACACAGACTTCTCTGAATTCCATACACATCTTTAACCTCTTTACCTAGATGTTACATAGGAATCTCAACTTATGTAGTCTCAGAAACAAAGTTCTTAATCCCCTTCTCTCTCCTCCTCCTTAAGCCTATTCCTGAATCAGACTTCCTACCCCAATACACAACCCCACTAACCATCATCACTAAAGCCAAAAACCTACAAGTCATCCAAAATTCTCTGCTAGCTGTTCAGTCCGTAACCTAGTCTTGTTAATTTTACCTGGAAACTTACTCTAGCATTTCTACTTCTCTTCTTATTACCCACCACATCAAGTTACTATTCTCTCTCCCCTGCCCCCAAACCCCCCGGGGGGGGGTGTCTTTCTGTTGCAGCTTTTGCCCCCTCCAATCCATTTTCCTCAAGGAGCCAAAGTAATTCTTCAAAACGGTAATGGGATCAAGTAGATCAGATCATATCACTTTCTTGTTCAAAAACTTCTAATGACTTTCTTTTGTATTTAGAATAGAATTGAAATTCCTTATGATGATGGCCAAAAAGATCCCACAAGAACAGGCCAGGGTCTCCCTAACTTCCCTTATTCTCCTAATTCCAGCCCCAACAACACTGGCGTCTTTTATTCTCCCAACTCCTCTGTCTGGCATGCTTTCCCTTTCTTCTTAGTGTTACCAGCTCATTTGCCTCCTTTGAATCATAGTCCCAATGTCACCACCTCAGAGAGGTCTTCCCTGACTTCTTTCTCTCCCACCCCGGAGTGCCCTGGTGACACCCTGATTATCACCCTCACATGAAGAATCACATGCTAGCATTACCTCAGGTGTTTGTTCACTATTTATTTCCATCGCCCCAACTAGGACAAAAGCTGTAAGGGGGCAGAGCCTAGTCGTCTTTAGCATCTAGCCCCTGGCACAGTGCCTGGAATTTCCCGGAATCTCAACAATTCTTTGAAGAGAAAATTGTTTCCTAAACTGTAAAATTGCTAAAAAAATTTGGTCAGGCATTCTGATTTTACCAAAAATTTCATAAAGATTATAGATTTTCATCCTACGTGAAAATTTTTTTGTTTTTGTTTTAAAAGTCCCAAAATAAGATTAAGACAATAAGATGCGTTCAGAAGTTGTTAAAAAGGGATGGATTTTGCTTTATTTAATGGCTTCATTTTTGGAAAATCCTTAATTTTACCTGTCCTACAACTTCATACAACAATTTTGATTTTTAAAGCTCTTGGCTTTTTTTCTAGTTTAATTATCGTTGTATGCTACGATGAGAAAAAACATTAAATACATTTTGTTATGTGATAGGCATATTTTTTCTCTGAAAAAGCTCAGAGTTTACAGAGAAATATTCATTTCGGGGAGTTGGACAGCCAGCAGGGTGAAAGGCAAAATCACTAGAAGCGGCACACGCAATGCTGTATCTTGTCCTCAGATGTGTGTCTACTGTGGCCATGCATTAAGATTTTAACTTATTTTAAGGGAACTCTTGCTCTTCCTGGATTAACAGTGTCCAAGTCACAATTTCCAACCACTTTTTCGTCATTCCTTGTCTGTTCCCATAAAATGTGGTGTATTCTCCCTAGAGCTTTCTTAATGCAAAGTCATGCATGCATATTGGACTTCAAATAAATAAATCCCTGTCTATTCACTGTTGTCTGTATCACAAAGCTCCCGCTGACCAGCTGGCACATTTGTAGCCTCTAAGGCTTCTGTGGCTTGATTTATTTTGCAGACTCTTAATTCATACGTATGATGCCACTGTTGTATATTATAGGGGCAGGGCCATCTCTTCTATAAATTATGAAATCAGTTGGAAAGCCTGATTGCCTGTTAGTGAATGTGCGCTCTGTGAACATTAATCTCACACTGGGCTGCAGTCAACAAAGTCCTGGCGTCGGGCCAACCCACCAGAACCAGAGCACTTTGGACTGCAAGTCAGGTTCACTGAGTTGAACAAGTGTGGAAGATGGATCGCAGAGCAGCCCACAAGGCTGTGGTAGGATGCAAAGGACAGTAATGACTTTAGACTCAAGAAACTTGAGAAGGACTTGGCAGAACGTCTGTAAGTAGATCATGGCAATGGAGAAGCAGCAGCAAAGGCCAGATCTTTCTGACATTGAAGAGGCCGAGAGAGAGTGGGGGAGACAGCACAAAAGGGGGGGCAAGTGGCAAAGCAGCTCCAGCCTGCAAAGAATAAGGATTTGAGAGACACAAACTAGTTGACTAAGGACATTCAGGCTGTACGTATCAGACCCAGAGGTGGGTGTGGGTGTCTGTGTGAGCATGCACATACAGATACACCTACTACAAATGAGGCCAGCTTCCTTCCACAGTCACCCCATTTGTCCTTCAGTCATTATTTTGAAATTCCTTTATAAATCTGAGAATTACATTTTAAATTTGTCTATAAAAATAATACATGGGGGCACCTCGGTGACTCAGTTGGTTAAGAGTCCAACTCTTGATTTCTGCTCAGGTCATGATGTCATAGTTGTGGGATGGAGACCCGCATCAGGCTCAGAGCTGGGCTTTGACCCTGCCTGGGGTTCTTTCTCTCCCTCTTTCCTTCTCTCTCTGCTCCACCCCCACTCGCACGCATGCATTAATGCTCTCTCTCAAAATAAATAAATAAACATTAAAAAATAACATAGCCTTTGCCCTTCCCCCAAATCACACATGCGCCCTCGCACACACACATTGTCTTCAAGTGTATAGAGTAAAACATGAAATGTCAAGTCCTCCATTTACATCTCCCAACCTTATTCTCTAGAAATAACCAAAATGAACTAAAGATTTCTTCAAGTAGCTTTCCTCTGACTTTGGCTTTGTTCTCCTTCTCCAAGAAAAGGGCCTGCTTGGAACTCACAGGAGTGAGGGAAGTAGCTCATGAGTGAGGGGAGTAGCTCTCCAGCCTCCATCTCTGCACTCACCCACCCCCCAGCCAGTACTAGACTCTTCTTGCTGGAGCATTGTTTGCTCGTCGGAAAACCCCAGTAGCTCTCCCCAGCACTTACCACCCGGCATCCAGACCGGTCACCCATCCTCAGCCCTCCTTATCATAGTACATTCTCTCTCCAAGTCTCCCATCCAGCCAGACCTGCCCCCCACATTCACCTGATCTATTCTTGCCTGGGTTTCTGCCCATGTGGTCCTTTGCCTGGTGCACTGTCATTGTCTCCTCCCACCCACCGATCTTGCCTCCCTTCTTTGCTCATCTATTTGTTCTTATTCTTCAACGCCCACCTCATACTCTCCTTCCTCTGCAAAGCATACCTGTTCCTCCAGCCCAGCAGCTCTCTCTTTTCCCTAAATACCTATTGAGTCACATGGCTTAGCATTTATTGTTTTCTAATGATTTGTGGAGGGTTAATTCTCCCTGTTCCAATTAAAAAGAAATCTCTTGAGATTAAGAAACTTGCCTTAACAATGCTGCTGGCCCCACCACAGAACCTGGTATCACGATGAATGATTAGGAGAAGTCACAGTTTCCGGCAAATGTACAGGAAATGGCCAGAAGACAGAGAAGCTTTGCTTTTCACTCAGATACTTGTCTTCCCACTATTTTGTACACAGGGCTGGATTTCACATTTCTGCTTTTGGTTTATGGTCCTGTAATCATTCCTTTTTATGTGGTCATTAAAATAGAGGTGAAACCACCTTCAGGGAAAGGCCACTACTAGGTTTGGTGGATTCACTGCACCTTTCCTTTCAGGGATAAGAACTTGTGTGTATGTGTGACCTAGAAAATTGGAAAGATACTTTCTCTTTCAAAAATAAAACCAGCCCTTGGAGGTACATCAGGTAGTTAAGGCTTACCTAAGGACAGAGACCCACTTGATTTGAACTTTAGCCATTTTGTCCATATGCCATTTTAACCACTTATGAAATGCTTTCTATCTCATTTTAGTGTAGAAGAAATTCTTAAAGAAAAGGGTAAATCTACTGATGTATGACATATGGAGGTCAAGATCTTACATAGATTTTCAGCATTAAGGCAGAACGAATGGACTGTAAGATTACAAAGAAAACAAATTCAGAGCAGTAACCTTTTGAGAACTGCCAAATTGCTGGCAAGATGAAAATGGGGTTGCATTTGAGAAATTGTGCTGTGTTGTGCTTCTTGGAGAAATGTACAGCCCAGAGGAGTATATGTGTTTCTGTTTGAAACTATTTTTAATATTCCTAATGACACCAACTGAAGCAAATGTGATTATATGTAGAACATCCAGTAAATGGTAAGCGGTCGTCGTGAGGCAGGGGGAAGTTACATGGAAATAGAGGCTCTGATGAACCGAGTATATTTTTGAAATATCAGACACATTCAGCCTGGATGTTGAAGATCACTGTGCAGGGTGAGAAGGAAGTCAAAAATTTGCCCAGAAAAAGTCAGAAATCACAGAAAACAGAGGGCTCGATTCTCAGAAGTATGAAGGAAGGGAATACATATAAGAAAATGTCTCTCTGCACATCATAAAAATAGCAAAATTTCCAGCATATGCTGCTATTTTACTTTTTTATTTTGGCAGACCATTTGTGACTAGTGATGGGTGGGGCTGTTCTTGCATGTATGTTTCAGCCAAGTATGATAAATGCTCAGACAATTTTCCCTGACCTTACACAAATTTGCTTCTGGTTTTTTCTCTTTCACATGCCTTCTCCTGGTGGTTTCTATCAGATCGAGCTCCCAAGCAGCTCCACATAGGATCATATCAGAGATATGTGGAGTAATTCCATTTAGATATAAAACTGACCCATTTCTGAAATGTGCTCCCTTATTTCCTTCATTTATTTTGGCATACATAAGACCGCAAGCAAGTAAGGATATAAGTAATGTAAGATTAATAAAGAAGTAAACACATACTAATAAAGATTTAACTCCTACATCCATTGCTTTTTTTCCAGGCTTTAGACAAATGTTACATATAGGTTTTCCCATAGTTCAATCAGTGCATCATTTCTTTGGGTCTATTTTATTTTCAGATTTATTTTCCCCGTCACATATTTCTACAAACTGATAAAGCTCACACATTTCCAATTTATAACACCTATTTGATATTCTGCGTTCTTAACATACCACAGCTTGTTTCATTGTTTCCCTTTGGTAGTGCATCTGAGTTATTGTCAAATTTTTACTATTGTATACACCAATGATTCAAATGTCTGGGTAAGATATCATGTATTTATTTCTTCTTCAGATTATTTTTTAAGGAGTTTTCAAAACTGGAGTTCCTGCAAAAAGGAAATGAACTATGGTTCAAAATATCCCATGACCTACATCCAAATTGTCTTCCAGAAAGTTTATAACATGTTGCACCAATAGCCATTGAAAGTTTGTTTGTTTTCCCGTGTCCCTTATAAAATTGAACTTTCTCACATTTACTTGTTTTTGCTAATTTGAGACACTCATTGAATGACTTTTTTTTATATTTCTGTAATTTCAAAAAGGCTGTAATTTTAATGTATTTATAGAATTTATTTCTTCATATATTAACTGTTCATCTCCTTTAAACGTTTACTAACTTCTATATTTATATGAATTTTTATGTTTTTGTAATAGAGACAGTAGAAAACTAGGGTTTAGAGCATGGCTCTGAGCCCGAATTCCTAGATTTGAATTCAGTCTCCACCACTTATAGGAAGTAAACTTCAGCAAGTTAATCAATCATTCTGTGTCTCAGTTTTCTCCTCTGTAGAATGGTGATAATAATAGCATCTACTCCAAAAGTTTCTTTGAAGATTAGATGAGTCCTTACATGTAAAGTGGTTAGAACAGTGGCAGGCAGATAGTAAATCTATGTAAATATTTGTTTACTATTATAAATAAGCCTATGAGTTAAAGTTATTTTCCCTTTCTGTTACTTTCTTTCTAGAGTTTACTTTATGATACTTAATTGAATATAATAGGGATATCAAAGTATGCCCTTTTATTGCTAGGAAAAGTGTTATTTTATAACCATTCTTTGATGATTTGCATTCGGTTGGCTATTTGGTATTAGAAACTGGCTCTAAGTGAAGGTAATATTCAGAATACTTAATTATTTTAGAAAACAATCAAAATATTTAACAACTGACAACACCTAACAATGATGAACAATTGTTTCAAGAGTCAATCAAAATATTTAACAATGATAGAAATTAATCAACCAGAACAAGGCACCCTCCAATCAGAACAGTCAGAAGTTAGCACCAGCCTGTAAAAATACACTTGATAAATATTATCCCTTCATTCTAGGAAACTCTTTTTTTTTTCTTAAATAGTTTATTGTCAAGTTGGTTTCCATATAATATCCAGTGCTCATCCCAAGTTCCCTCCTCCAGGCCCATCACCCCCCTTCCCCTCTCCTCCACCCGCATCAGCCCTCAGTTTGTTCTCAGCATTCAAAAGTCTCTCATGGTTTGCCTCCCTCCCTCTCCCCAACTATTTTTGCCCTTCTTCTCCCCCATGGTCCTCTGTTCAGTTCCTCCTAATCCACCTATACGTGCAAACATATGGTATCTGTCCTTCTCTGCCTGACTTATTTCGCTCAGCATAACACCCTCAAGGTCCATCCATGTTGCTACCCATGGCCAGATTTCATTTTTCTCATTGCCATGTAGTATTCATTGTATAGATAAACCACATCTTCTTGATCCATTCATCCGTTGATGGACACTTAGGCTCTTTTCATGTTTTAGCTATTGTGGAGAGTGCTGCTATGAACATTGGGGTACATGTGCCCCTATGCATCAGCACTCCTGTATCCCTTGGGTAAATTCTTAGCAGTGCTATTGCTGGCTCATAGGGGAGTTCTATTGATATTTTGAGGAACCTCCACACTGTTTTCCAGAGGGGCTGCACCAGTTTACTTTCCCACCAACAGTGTAGGAGGGTGCCCATTTCTCCACATCCTCACCAGCATCTAGAGTCTCCTGATTTGTTCATTTTAGTCACTCTGACCAATGTGAGTTGGTATCTCAGTGTCGTTTTGATTTGTATTTCCCTGATGAGGGATGCTGAGCATAGTTTCATATTTTGTTGGCCATCTGGATGTCCTCTTTGGAGAAGTGTCTGTTCATGTCTTCTGCCCATTTCTTCACTGGATTGTTTGTTTTTTGGGTGTGGAGTTTGGTGAGTTCCTTATAGATATTGGATACTAGCCCTTTATCTGACATGTCATTTGCAACTATCTTTTCCCATTCTGTCAGTTAGTTTTATTGATTGTTTCCCTTGCCTTGCAGAAACTTTTTATCTTCATGAGGTCGCAATAGTTCATTTTTGCTCTTGATTCCCTTGCTTTTGGGGATGTATTAAGTAAGAAATCGCTGCGGTTGAGGTTAAGGAGGGTGTTTCCTGCTTTCTCCTCTAGAGTTTTGATGATTTCCTGTCTCACATTCAGGTCCTTTATCCATTTTGAGTTTATTTTTGTGTCTGGTATGAGAAAATGATCTAGTTTTATTCTTCTGCATGTTGCTGTCCAGTTCTTCCAGCACCATCTTTTAAAGAGGCTGTCTTTTTTCTATTGGATACTCTTTCCTGCTTTGTCAGAAAATAGTTGGCCATACATTTGTGGGTCCAATTCTGAGTTCTCTATTCTATTCCACTGGTCTACGTGTCTGTTTTTGTGCCAATATCATACTGTCTTGATGATGACAGCTTTGTAGTAGAGGCTAAAGTCTGGGATGGTGATGCCTCCCGTTTTGGTTTTCTTCTTCAATATTACTTTGGCTATTCGGGATCTTTTGTGGTTCCATACAAATTTTAGGATAGCTTGTTTTAGTTTTGAGAAGAATGCCAGTGTAATTTTGATTGGGATTGCATTGAATGTGTAGATTGCTTTGGGTAGTAATGACATTTTAACAATATTTATTCCTGTAATCCATGAGCATGGAATGTTTTTTCCATTTCTTTGTGTCTCCTTCAATTTCCTTCATAAGTTTTCTATAGTTTTCAACATATAGATCTCATATCTTTGGTTGGATTTATTTCTAGTTATTGTATGGGTTTTTTTGTGCAGTTGTGAATGGGATCAGTTTCTTGATTTATCTTTCTGTTGTTTCATTATTGGTGTATAAAAATGTAACCGATTTCTGTACATTGATTTTTATCCTGCAACTTTACTGAATTCATGGGTCAGTTCTAGTAGGCTTCTGATGGAGTCTGTAGGGTTTTCTATGTAGAGTATCATGTCGTCTGCGAAAAGTGAAAGTTTGACTTCTTTGCCACTTCTGATGCCTTTTATTTCCTTTTGTTGTCTGATTGCTGAAGCTAGGACTTTCAGCATTATGTTAAACAACAGTGGTGAGAATGGGTGCCCTGTCGTGCTCCTGATTTCAGGGGGAAAGCTCTCAGTTTTTCCCCTTTGAGGATGATGTTAGCTGAAGGCTTCTCATAGTTGGCTTTTATGATGTTTAAGTAGGTTCCTTCTATCCCGCCTTTCTCAAGGGTCTTTATGAAGAAGGGATGCTGTATTTTTGTCAAATGTTTTTCTGCATCTATTGACAGGATCATATGGTTTTTATCTTTTCTTTTGTTAACGTGATGTATTACATTGATTGATTTGCAAATACTGAACCAGTCCTGAAACCCAGGATTGAATGCCACTTGACCATGGTGGACAATTCTTTTTATGTGCTGTTGCATTAGATTTGCAAGTATCTTGTTGAGGATTTTTGCATCTGTATTCTCAAGGATATTGGCCCGTAGTTCTCTTTGTTTTGCTGGATCTCTGTCTGGCTTGAGAATCAGAGTGATGCTGGCTTCACAGAATGAGTCCAGAAGTTTTCCTTCAATTTCTATTTTTTGGAATAGCTTGAGAAGAATGGGTATTAATTCTGTTTTGAATTCCCCAGGGAAGCTATCTAGCCGAGGGCTCTTAATTGTTGGAAGATTTTTGATAACTGATTCAATTTCTTCACCTGCTGTGGGTCTGTTCAGATTTTCTATCTCTTCCTGTGTGAATTTTGATAGTGTGTGTTTAGGAATCTGTCCATTTCTTCTAAGTTGTCCGGTTTGTTGGCATACAATTTTTCACAGTATTTCCTGATAATTGCTTGTATTTCTGAGGGGTTGGTTGTAATAAGTCCATTTTCATTCATAATTTTGTCTATTTGGGTGCTCTTTCTTTTCTTTTGGATAAGTCTGGCTAGAGGTTTGTCAATTTTGTTTACTTTTTCAAAAAACCAACTCTTGGTTTCATTGATCTGTTCAACTATTTCTTTGGTTTCTATACTGTTTATTTCTGCTCTGATTTTTATTATTTCTCTTCTACTGGGCTTGGGGTGCTCTTGTTGCTCTCCCTCTATTTCATTTAGGTGAGCTGTTAGATTTTGCATTTGCGCTTTTTCTAATTTCTTGAAATAGGCCTGGAGTGCAATGTACTTTCCTCTTAGGGCTGCCTTTGCTGCATCCCATTGAGTTTGAATTGTATTTTCATTATTATTTGTTTCCATATATTTTTAAATTTCTTTTCTAATTGCCTGGTTGGCCCATTCATTCTTTAGTAGGGTGTTCTTTAACCTCCATGTTTTTGGAGGTTTTCCAGACTTTTCCCTGTGGTTGGTTTCAAGTTTCATAGCACTGTGATCTGAAAGTGTGCATGGTATGATCTCAATTCTTTTATGTTAAAAAATTTATATTGGGCTGTTTCATGTCCTAATATGTGATCTATGTTGGAGAATGTGCCATATGCACTTGAGAAGAACGTGAATTCTATGGCTTCAGGATGTAGAGCTGTAAATATATCTGTCAGATCCATCTGGTCCGTTGTGTCATTCAAGCCCGTCGTTTCTTTACTGATTTTCTGTCTAGTTGATCTATTCATTACTGTAAATGGAGTGTTAAAGTCCCCTGATATTAGCACATTCTTATCCATAAGATTTTTTCTGTTTGTGATTAATCGTTTTATGTATTCAGGTGCTTCCATATTCAGTGCATAGACATTTATAATTGTTAGCTCTTCCTGATGGATAGATCCTGTAATTATTATATAATGCCCTTCTTCATCCCTTGTTACTGCTTCTACTTTAAAGTCTAGTTTGTCTGATATAAGTATAGCTACTCCAGCTTTCCTTTGACTTCCAGTAGCATGATAGATATTTCTCCATCCCCTTACTTTCAATCTGAAGGTGTCCTCAGGTCTAAAATGAGTTTCTTGTAGACAGCAAATAGATGGATTTTGTTTTTATCCATTTTGCTACCCTATGTCTTTTGAGTGGAGCATTTAGTCCATTTACATTCAATGTTATTATTGAAAAATATGGGTTTAGAGTCATTGTGTCCTTTGTGGATTCATGCCTGTGGTGGTGTCTCTGGTACCTTGCATTCCTTGCAACATGTCCCTCATAGAGTCCCCCTCAGGATTTCTTGTAGGGCTGGTTTAGTGGTGATGAATTCTTTAAATTTTTGTTTATTTGCGGAGACTTTTATCTCTCCTTCTATTCTGAAGGACAGATTTGCTGGATAGAGGATTCCTGGCTGCATATTTTTTCTGTTCATCACATTGAAGAATTCCTGTCATTCCTTTCTGGCCTGCCAAGTTTCAGTAGATAGGTCTGTCACCACTCTGAGAGGTTTCCCTTTGTATGTTAGGGCCCTTTTCTCCCTAGCTGCTTTCAGAATTCTCTCTCTGTCCTTATATTTTGCCAGTTTCACTATGATATGTCATGCAGAAGATCGATTCAAATTACATCTGAGGGGTGTTCCCTGTGCCAGTTGGATTTCAATGTCTGTTTCCTTCCCCAGATTGGGGAAGTTCTCTGCTATAAATTGTTCAAGGACTCCTTCAGCACCTTTTCCTCTTTCTTACTCTTCTGGAATTCCTATGATATAGATATTGTTCTGTTTGATTGTATCGCTCAGTTCTCGAGCTCTCCTTTTGTGCTCCTGGATCAGTTTATCTGTCTTTTTCTTGGCTTCCTCTTTTTCTATAATTGTGTCTTCTAATTCACCTATTCTCCTCTCTGCCTTTTCAATCCGTGTATTGGAAGCCTCCATTTTATTATGCATCTCATTTATAGCATTTTTTAATTCATCACAACTATTTTTAACTCCATAGTCTTTGTAGCAATAGTTTCTCTGATGTCTTTCATGCCTTTTTCAAACCCAGCGATTAATTTTATGACTGTTATTCTAAATTATTATTCAATTATGTTGCTTATATCTGTTTTGAGCAGTTCTTTAGCTGTCATTTCTTCCTGGAATCTTTGGAAGAGAGTAGTTCCATTTCGTCATTTTGGTTAGCTTTCTATCTCTTGTTAATTTTAAAAGCTTGTTGTACACTCTGCCCCTGTGACTTCTGCTGTATTAAAGAAGGCTCTTTGACTGTTCATGGCCCATCCATTCAAGAAGTGTTCTTTGAATTGTGTCTCTTGGTTTCTGTATTTGAGAGTTTGGTTATTTTGTTTCCCTACTCATAGTGGTATTTGGGACTCTCCACCATGTGTAGTTTGGCTTGTTTCTTGAGGTAGCTGCTATAAGGTTTTCTCATCAGACTCTGTCTCCTTTTCCTCCCAAACTCCTGGATTCTGTAAGGGTTCCTATGGCTCAGGCCTTCTCCATATGAGAGATCGGGCAGGTGAAATATATGGAGCTCCCTACTTCTCCACCATATTACCTCTGGGGGCTAGGTAACTCTTTTTTTAACTTTTTAAATGAAGTTTGCTTTGATTTACTTATTTTTTGAGAGAGAGAGAAAAAGAAAGGGAACATGCATGTGAACGAGCAAGGGGAGGAGCAAAAAGAGAGAGAGAGAGAGAGAGAAAGAGATTCCCAAGCAGGCTCTGTACTGTCAGCACAGAGCCTGATGCAGGGCTCAATCTCACAAATCGTGAGATCATGACCTGAGCTGAGATCAAGAGTTGGACACTTAACCAACTGAGCCACCCAAGCATCCCTCCAGTAAGTCTTTGGTAATGTTAGGCAATTATCCAATGAACATGTATTTAATAATAAATCTTTCCAAAGCATGGTACTTCTGATTTGCGATGCAGTTCTTTCTCCTTTTAAAAGGGTTAATTAGGTGATTTAATTGTATTTAAAATACTTGTCCTTTACTTTTTACTTCTAGTTAAAACATCTAGCTATAGCTACTCTCATTAGTATCATACTAATCGCAAATAATTCCAGGGATAAGCAAAGTTCAGCTTGCTATGAAGTCTTCATATGGAATATTTAATGTTTAAAAACCATTTAAGCCACACAACATTGATTAAGAGATTGTCACAATGCTAAAACTTTCTGTCAAATGTGAAAAAGACATTAAGAAATCCTATTTTTCACAAGTTATAATAAATATTGAGATGTTTGGAAGCCGTTGGCTGTTTGGAATGAGCTTTTTACTTGCCATTGTATAGGCAGATACAGCCTCTGGTTATCAAAAAGGACATTGACGAGAAAATGGAATACACTCTGCCAGTTGGTATTACAGAGTTCTATCGTTGCAAGTGCCTACTCCATTGATATTTGCTATTTTTTTTCTTGGAGATGTGAAAAAATAATTACAAGCTGTCTCTTTGACTTATATGTGGTTTTTATCCCCATTTTTTTTTTTCCATCCCTTAGTTCTCAAATTTCAATGACTGCTTCTTACTAGTTGTGTGCTGCTGGGCATGGTACTCTGAAAAAGTTAAATAAAAACAGAGCTGCATTTTCCAATCATATTAGCAAAGATTCCAGTGCCACATATTATGAAGAATATTATGACTTTGCTCATCACATTTTCTGCATTCTGTCTCTTTCCTTTCAAATTTTAATTGATGTATTTCATAATGTGCACATTTTCCCAACACTTTTGTATTTATCTGTTGGAAATACAATGTGGACCATCCTGTTAGAGAGGCACTCCCCTCAGTACTCTGAGAGGCAGACAAATAAAGATGGGACAAGATACATGAGATTCGATAAATGTAAGTTACCAGAAGAGATATGGCCCAGGCTAAAAGCAGCAAGATCAGGCCTTGACAATGGCTGATCAATGGGGTTAAAATATTCTACGAAAGCATGTGTCAATGTTGTGGAATTGGCAATTTAGAAACCCGGAAAATAGGTGTGAGGAGCGATGTGTCAGGGTTCATGTTAGTCATCTGGGAAGAGGTGCTCACTGAGCAGATTGAAAGCATATTAGCTATATCCCCAAGGAGCAGAGGAGTGTATTAGTTAAAAATAAATCATAAGCCTGTTTTCAAATCCCAATTGTACCACTTACCAGTGACATCAGAGGTAAATTATTAAAGTCTCTGGGCGTTAGTTGACCTGAGTGTGGATTTTCTCATCTGTAAAATGGGGATGATAATAATACTACTTACTTTCTGGGTACTGAAATAAGTTCATGTATGAAAACATATAGAATGCCACCAAATGCATAAGGAGTGTAGAAGCTGATAATGAGTGGAGCCTTTAGAATGTACCTCATATGTAGGAAGCACTCAATAGATGTTAGCTGTTATTTATATTAATAATAAGTATCATTGTTCTTTAATAACATGATCACAAAAGGGACCCTTTGATTATCAAATATCTGCCCATGCAGACTTGCTTACTGGAAAGGATATGTTGACCTATGAAAATGGCGATCCAGTTCAATGATGTGATTTGAGCTTTCATGGAAATTGATCTTTTGCTATATATACCCTTTTGCTATATAGACCCTTAGGTCAGCAGTTGTGGACCATGAAAGTTTTAAGCTGCACGAAAACTTTGAACCTGAAAGTCAGATAAACCTACAGAATGACGTGTAGCCAAAGTGCTTTTGGGTTAGCATTGGTTGCTGCTCGAGGAACTGCTTATTCCAGCAAAGATGTGGCATTCACAAAAACATACAGTGCTTTTTGTTCTATTAATAGTATTTAAATAATTTGTTGTGTCAGCGGTTATACTCACTGAGTGGCAATAATTTGACAAGCATGGCAGTTAAATATCTGCCAAGCATGCCACGGGTTGCAGGGAGTCCGACGAAAGGTCACCCAGTCCACTGGAGGTTTGCTGGAATAGTGAGGCAGGCCTTTGCTGGAACTTTTGTTGGAACCCCCACTGGGCAGATATGTGTTCTATGGCCTTATTAGTTTAAAATTTAATAATTTTTCAGCATTCATTGCATTAACTACAAGCTCCCAATGGAAAGGGGAGGAAAAAAAGTAAAGACCTTTTCTCTTGCTCTAAAGTATAATACTTTTACAAAATGCTATTGTTTGAAACCAAATGCCAGGACAATGATGCTAGAGCCGGGTGAAAGCTGCTGGCAGAATTCCAGGGAAAGGCAGGAATGGCAGCCTCGCTTCTCCATCCAGAGCCCAGGCCCATTTATGAGTAATGAGAATGGGCTCTGAGAGCCGAGGATGCTGTCATGATCCAGAGAGCCAGGGTGCTGGGCTCACCACATGTACAGCAAGACCAGGCATTCCTCCTAACCCTTGAAGATAAAGAATAGGCCCCCAACTGAATCTTTTTTCCTCTCTGCTTAAGTATTTATAATTCATTCATCATTCTTCTTAAAAGACGGTTTAGAGTCCATCATTAGCTTGATAAGATTCAAGGGAAGATCTTTTAAGTGAGCCAGATCCTCTGTAGGTTTTAACCTTTAAATATAATTGACAACTTTTAAGCTATCTTAGGCCTAGCCAGAATCATATAAGAGCTGCTAAGGATTCTCACACCAAGGGTGGACCCCCAGACCTGAAATACATGGAATCTTGACCTTAGCAGCTAAAGGGAGAGGGCTGTATCACTTAAGCCCACCCATCAAAGGTGCCAGGTGATTATCTTTCTCTGTTGGCTCCAAAAAGTCCTCCAAAAGGGATCCATGTGCTTGTGTGACCCAGATTTTGGGGGGAAAAAAAACAAAACAACAGTCAAAATCCACCTTAAACTTGTCATTCTAGGGACACAGCAAAGTCTTAAGTGCATTTTTTTTTAAACTGTCAAAATACAAGAGTTAAACTTAAGAGGATAATAAAAATAAGAAAGGAGTAATAAAACTGCCAACCCCTCTCTTCTCTCCAAGCTCTATTTAGTCAAAATTCTATTTGTTCTCTTACGGAAAGAGAAGACTGTCAGATTAAGGGCCCAAGCAAACAAGAAACAGTGCATGTTAATTGAAAGAATTATTGTAATCAAAGTCTTAGTGCAAAATTACACCCTTCATAATTTTACACTTAAGTGAAGTGCATTTCTGTCCATGCTTATAAAGACAAAGAATCTTCCTCATGTCTGACATATCAAATACCAATAACCTTGCTGCGTAGGAACCAGAGTATAAAGTTGGATGATTCTGAAAGCTTTTTTATTGTAGTGAACACAAGGATGTGGAAAATCCATCGTCACTCCATTATGGACTCATCTAGGTGTGTGTTCATTCATCACCACCAACTGTGACTGAGGACAACAAAGCACATAAAAGAAATGTTGTAGTTCTAAAAAAGTTTAAATATCGATATCTACATATCTATATTTATTTATTTATATCTATACATATATACTTCAAAATAAAATATTATGACCTAACATATTATCTTACAAAGTAAATATCAGCTAAATGAATCCAGGCACAACTTGATGAAAGTCACTACACTACACGAATTTGCAACACAAGCACAAAATAAGTGTGAGGAGAATATAAAACACTGATGCTTAATCATTTTTAACACTTCTTTTTTGAAAACAAAAGTCAGTGGTAGATACAATCTAACTGTAATATGAGGACTGCTTGATATCAGTCCTTCAAACAGCAGGACCGATTAATACAATAAGGGATAGAGCTCATAAAAGAGCCAAGTGGGAGAGGAGTGCCAACAGAGAATACCTCTGTCCTACTGATGGGTGCATATTAAGCATCATATAGCTGATGTTCCAGTTGGTCCTGAATTATTTCTCTGTAACAGCCATGTTTTTCTGAGCCACCTCTATGCTTTCCTTCAGTTTCTTTACGACAAATGGCCTCTTAAAATTAAAAATACAGAGATGGTATGGTAATCAGAATGTAATAAGAACGTGCAGTTTCTCTGTGTCAAACTAAACAGTCTTGAAGTCAGCGTTCCTCAAAATGGTGTTCCAGACCCCTGACGTTGGAATCCCCTGAAGGCTACCTTGTTTGCAAACAGGATTCCTAATTCCTATCCAAGACCTAATGATTCAGTCTTTCCCAGTATGGAGACTGGGACTAGTCTTTTTCAATAAGCCCACCAGCTGATGCTCTTACATACTAAATCTTGACAAATAACTCTTAAAGGAATTGCACTTGGGACTTGGACTTAATTAGCCTTATATAAAGCAGTGGTTCACTGGCATACAATCGAATCCCTTGCGGAGGTTTAACCACCGCTCCCCAACCATGACTGCACCTCATCCCCAGAATATCTAATTTGGTTGGCCTGAGGTGAGGCCTGGGAAGCAGAAAATTTTTTTAAATAATACATATTATTCTAATATATAACTAAGATTGGATGTTCACAATTGCCAAAGGTAGAAAACAACACAAGTGTCTTCCAACAGATGAATGGATAAACAAAATGTGGTATATACATACAATGATTTACCTTTTAGGCATAAAAAAATGGAGTCAAATTCTGATATAAACTACAACATGGATGAGCCTTGAAATCATTATGTTAAGTGAGATAAGTCAGATACAACAGGACAAACATTGTATATGAAGTACACTTATATGAGGTAGAGACAAATTCATGGAGAATAGAATGGGCAATCCATAGATATAGGAAGTAGAATCAAGATTACCAGGTCCAGGGGGCAGGGGAAAATGGGGAGTTAGTGCCTATTGGTTAAAGATTTTCTGTTTGAGGTGATAGAAAAGTTTTGGAAATTTGTAGTACTGATAGCTACACAGCATTGTGAGTGTCTAATGCCACTAAATTGTACACTTAAAAACGGTTGCAGTTGTGAACTTCATGTTATGTATATTTTACCACACTCAAAAGTTTTTAAAAAGCAAAAACATATAAATGATATTAACTAGGATTGAGAACCTTTGTCTCTAACACACATAGGTAAAGCAAACCACCCACCAAAGGAAAAAATTGAGCTTGTCACTCCATTAGTAATAAGAGTTTGACAATTCTCCACTGACCATTGAAAAAAGGTGTAGTCCTTAACACAGCCTAAAAGGCC
Organism: Hyaena hyaena; assembly: GCF_003009895.1. NCBI lineage: Eukaryota > Metazoa > Chordata > Mammalia > Carnivora > Hyaenidae > Hyaena > Hyaena hyaena. Next base: position 615,469 of record NW_024081342.1, read on the forward strand.
TCCAAAGTTTGGTCCCGGACTACCTACCCAATATCATCTCTCATCTCCACCCTCTATCCTCTGCTTCAGCTTTAACTCCAAACTGAATGATGAGCAATTGTCAGAATACACCATTTGAATGCACACATCCATGCTTTTCCCACATGCTGTTCTTCCTTTCTGCAAAGCAATCTCCTTGCCAAAGACTGCTGGTGCAGCTCACCAATTAAGGCCATGATGTCAACCCTGGCTGCATATTAAAATTTCCTACAGAGCCTTTTAAAACTAAGCATGCCTGGGCCACTCCTTAGACCAATGAAATCAGTCTTTTTCAAAAGTGGGAACCAAGCATCATTTTGTTAAATACTCCCCAGGTGATTCTAATGTGTGTGTGTGATTGAGAACCACTTCTTATTACTCAATGTGTGGTCTGCTGACCAGCAACCTTGACATCATCTTGGAGTTTGTTAGAAATGCAGAATCTCAAGACTCATCTTAGACCTACTGATTCAAAGTCCACACTGTAATGGGGGTATACCTCAGTAGTAGAGCATTTGACTGCAAAATCCACATTGTAACAAGATCTGTAGGTGATTTCTTTGCTTATTAAAATTTGAAACACTGTCTTAAGCTCATCTCAGGGATTTAAGAAGCCTTCCAGGGCCACATAGTCTTGTTGACCACTTGTCCCTAAAACATCCCTCCATATGTGCACTTCTTTCATTGTACTAGGATTTTGAGATCTTGAGGTGGAGACAACATTTTATCTTATATATGTCCAGTAGATAGCAGGACATTTGGCTTCCATAAATAATTACTTGAATTAAAATTTCAAAGTAACAACCTTATAATTAGCATTTCAGAGATAATGACAACACCCTCAACGTGAAGAATAAAGCATGGCAGAATAAAAAGCCCACTTACGGAGCAACTATTGTGTGCCAAGACTTTCAAACGGAATGTCCACCCTTACAGGAGCCCCTCAGGATAAGCATTACCATCTCCATTTTATAGATGGAGTCAATGAAGCTCTGAGATGAGAAGAAATTTGGTCACAGAGCTGGCGTGTGATAGGACTGAGATTTAAACCTAGCTCTGCCTTGTTTCACAGCCAGTTTTGCTGAGTCTAGCAATTTATTATTTTTTTTAGGTTTATGTATTTATCTTGAAAAAGAAAGAGAGTGAGTGTGCGAGCAGGAGAAGGGCAGAGAGAGAAGAAGAAAGACGAATCCAAGCAGGTTCTGCCCTGTTAGCACAAGCCAATGTGGGCCTCGATCCTGTGACTGCAAGATCGTGACCTGAGCCGAAACCACGAACCTGGCACTTAACCGACTGAGCCACCCAGGTGTCCCATGAGCTTCTAGCAATTTAAAAAGCCAACTCTCATTTTAGAACATCCTGAGCGTCCTTTTATTCTCTTCTTTACTCCCTCTCTCTACGTGCCCTTATCATCTCATTTTATCAGCAAGTGTGACCTTCTCTCTTTGTCCAAATTTCTCTCCCCATTGGATCTTTTCTCTCAGTCTCTATTTTTCTCCCCTTCGATGACTTACCTTCCCCCTCAACTGGGATTAAAGTATATTTTGGACTCTTGTCTTAGTTATCAAATGTCTTTTCTCTTTCTAAAATCCAGTATCAGGTCAATTACATTCCTCGGTAAGTATTTAAGATTTCTGATAAGTCCTCTTCTGATAGGACTTAAAGTAGGCTATAGATTAAAATACAATCTGAAGGTAATTTTAATTGAAAGTAAGACATTTTACTGTTGCTTCTCTTTGGTTTGATTTTATGCACAAGATAGAAATTATAAGCCTAAATGAAGATGCTTTTTGTTGGGAAGGAAGGCTCCAAGGAAAGCTCTTGTCTTTCTTTGCCCTTCAACAGAAAAGGAACACAACTCAGATTCACTTCTTTTTCTTCTGTGTTTCAAACTCCAGAGTCAGTGAAAACATTTATTTGAGAAACTAAATGACTTGTCATTTTTCTAGGTGTCTTCACTGATAACTATAACAAATTTTGTAACCCAGTCCACAAATACACATTTTTCCAAGAAAAAAATTTTTATTAAAAAATGTTTTTAATGTCTATTTTTGAGAGAGAGAGTGCACGTGCATGTGCACACAAATGGGCTAGGAGCAGAGAGAGGGTGAGACACAGAATCCAAAGCAGGCTCCAGGCTCTGAGCTGTCAACACAGAGCTCCACGCAGGACTCGAACTCACAGACTGTGAGATCATGACCTGAGCTGAAGTTGGAGGCTTATTAACTGACTGAGTTACCCAGACATCCCTCTTCAAAGGAAGTTTTTAAAAAAATAGAACATTTCAAAAACTTCCTGAGAAAAAACAATGGTAACATTAACTTAAGCAAAATGTCAGACTAAAAGACCCCAAATTTAATATAGAACAATAATTCCTTTGCTAGAATAGAATTTGAACAGAAAAGAAATAGCACTGAGATATACAGCCTGGTATATCCAAATAAAGATTACCACGATATTTTATGATAGCACTCTAAGGCCAAATGAAATAAAATTACTGTAGGATTGAGTCTCCACAATGTCAAAATAACAAACTACCTATGGTAATTAACCCCAAACAGCATGACCTCTGATGTACAATGTACCCTCTTGGGGTATCTTCTCCCCTCTCCTTACTTCTTGGTAAGAATTGTATCCTCTGTGTAGAATTGACCATCCCTTTAGGGTGACCAGCTTGTCCTCATTTGCCCAGAACTTCCCCCATTCTAGCTCTTCCCCTTGCTCAGTCCCAGGCAAACTGTAATGGTTGGTCACCCCACCTGGCAGTCTTGTGTGTGACATACCCCCCCGTTTGCATGTTCAGGGCTGATAGTGTGACTCAGACTGAGTCAGTTGCACACCGTCTCCTGGTAAATCTTTCTTTTGTGCGCAGGTGTGGACTGAAAGGGATGTAAACCAGGTCTACAGCAGCCAGAGCAGCACATGAGAGAGCTGGCTGTGTACTTCCCCAGGGCAGCACATCTAAGGGGGCACCAGTCACATGGCGGATGTTCATTTGACGCTTCTTTCAGCAGTAAAGTCTCATTACCACAAAATCAATATATTATGACAACTTTCTAACTGATGGAATTAAAATGTATTGAGGAAGGAAGCCTATTTCTAATTGACACACGAGCACCATATGGGCTGGTGGCTTTGCTGGAGGCAATTGTGTTCGGTGATACGCATTAGGGTAAGCCGAGAAAGCCACTCTGTGCAGAAAAGCAAGGATGAAGACGCCAAGCAGCGTAAGCAAAGCCCAGAGCCCACATCTGTGAAGGCCAGGGAGTCTGCCTCAGTTCCTCATTCCAGTCTTCCCCTCCAGGGCATGACTGCCTCCTTAGGAAGATACTCAGACACCTGAAAACAAAATCTTCCTTTGTGTTTACATCAAGTGAATGGATTCTCCAACTTAGAATCAATACAGCTAATAGATGCAAATTCTGTAATTTGCAGCCAAAAGTTAAAGACATGAAAATAAAGCAAACATGTTACCTGACAAAATTGCTCATTTTATTTATTTTCCGAAATGACCAGAGATTTTAATAATAATAGTTTATCTTCTCCATGTAGACGTAGCCTCTGAAAAAAATAATAAATTGGGGCACCTGGGTAGCTCATTCGGTTAAGCCTTGGACTGCAGCTCAGGTCATGATCTTGTGGTCCTTGGGTTTGAGCCCCGCATCCGCCCTGGGCTCTGTGCAGACAGCTCAGAGCCTGGAGCCTGCTTCAGATTCTATGTCTCCCTCTCTCTGCCCCTCCCCCACTCTCCCTCTGTCTCTGTCTCTCTCAAAAATAAATAAACATTTAAAAGAATTTAAATAATTTTTTAAAAATAATGTTTTTAATGTTTATTTGTTTTTGAGACGGAGAGACAGAACATGAGCGGGGGAGGGGCAGAGAGAGAGGTAGACACAGAATCTGAAACAGGCTCCAGGCTCTAAGCTGCCAGCACAGAACCCGATGTGGGGCTTGAACCCACAAACCGCGAGATCATGGCCTGAGCCGAAGTCGGATGCTTAACCAACTGAGCCACCCAGACGCCGCCCCTAAAATTTTTTTAAAATAATAAATTATTAGAGAAATCATAGCTGGGAAAAACATTTTAAGTGTATGTTGCCAACACACTTAGTGAATAATAATAAAGACATCTGGGAGTACAGTATTAATAGTAAGTACCCTTTGGATGTCTGTAAATAGATATTATTAAATGTTAGTAATATAACAAATTCTGTATAAGAACTTAGCCTGATGGGTAAAGATGTTGTTATTGGCAAAGAGATTCAAAATGAGCATCAAATTTGTTTCTCTCTCTCTTTGAGTGATAGGCATATAATGTCATCCTTGAGATAGTGAAATGAAGGAAGTCTTCAATTAAAGCCTTGATAAGAAACTGCAGAATATCCATTCCACTTCAAATTCTTGTTATAATAAGTCTTGATATTTTCCAAAGCACATTGTTTGTGCTCAATTGCATGTAATATCTAAAGTCTATCACAGGAAAAGTGATTCAGTAGTGGGACTACAAGGTTTCTTTTCTGTAATATCACTAATAATGATAATGCTATGTATTTCGAGAGGGATTGTCTTTGAAAGTAGGCTAGAGAACTGTCTTGTTGACCTGCACTTGGACAATAGATCAGCACCAATGTTGTGCACAGGAAAAAGAAATCTTCTTAATGTATTCTAAGGAAAGCCACTTTCTTCAAACCTTAACTTACCAATATTACATATTCTGTAGCAAAACAAAATGAGCTCTGCATCTCCTGGCATAATTGAAAAGCTTATTTTTAAATGCCATATGTTACTATGATTCATGCTGTGTTTTTAATGATTATCGCACATGCAAGCAAAATGCTATATTAGCTTTATATTCACGTAATTCCCGATAATCACAAATACACACAATGAAAGACAGGAACAATATTAGGGTGCTGGAGATGCAAAGAATCTCAAAAAGTTCTCTAATCCCGCATCTCATCTTTCTAGACAATTGAACTTAAGTCATTCAAGACTGATGGTAGCATTTCCTTTTCAATTTAATAAATGCTTTATGAATGTCCACCATGCCACCTAAACTACAGAGAATAAAAGGAAAGTTGAAGAACCTGATTGTGTCTCAGTCTTAAGGAATATACACTATTTTTTCCAAGAGGTAGAAAATAAATAATAGCATCATAGTGTTGTGTATACCTCAGAATGGCATACAGTAAAGGCTCTCAAATTTTAGCATACGTCAGAGTCCTTTGGCAGGTTTGTGATAGATTGCTGGGTTCCTACCTCCCATTTCTGATTCAGTAGGTCCAAGGTGGGACTCAAGAATTTGTATTTTCAACAAGTTTCCAAATGACGTTGATGTTGCTGGTTCCCAGACCTTATTCTGGGAACCAGTGCAGTAAAATATAGAGGTTAAAAATTCAGGCTGTTGAGTTCAAGTGCAGAATTTGGGTACCAGATGCATACAGTATTCTCCTCGCCTCAGTTTATTTGCCTATACAATGAAAACAATAATAGCACTTGCCTCAAGTATTCTTATGGGAACTAAATGAGATAATGCTTATAAAGCAGTAGCACAGTGCCTGGCACATAGTAAGCATACAACAAAGGTTCATTATTAACGCTATTATTTATTGGTAGTTTCCATACCAATTCTCAAACTAGTACCACTTTATGGGAAAAAAATTATATATATGATAGTATAAAATTATAAAATGTCTTTTCTTAGAAACCATTTTTATTTTACTGTAAGGTAACATACTTTCTAAGTTTTGGTACTGACATATGTTTATGTCTATGAAAATAATGATAATAAGAACTGGCATTTCTTTATTTAAATAATAAAAGCTTAACAATGCCGTAACTATTCCCCCCCCATTATAATTTGAGGTTGAATTAGGAAAAAATAAAGGAGAGTTAGCATTGGAGGCTTCCCAGGCCACCATGACTGTCATCCAGATTACAACACTAGGAAGCCCACAGATCTCAGACAGAAGAAAAGGAGCCCCCGTAGGACTGATGCTCAGTTGTGGCAAGAGCAGGGGTCACAGGAAGGGGTTGGAAGGGCAGTGGGCAAGAATGGAGTGCACAAAACACAATGCTGGCTCTGTTTGACCCACTCAATGTAACAAGACAAGGAACTGAGATATGCCTGGGTGGCCTCCATGTGACCTCCCCTAACAGGTCAATGTACAGTGCAATACATGCATTCGTGTTGCCACGGCAACTTGAACGCAACCCTGTGTCAGGATCTAACGTGAGAAGTCAGAGACTAGACCCTGTCCTGACTGCTTGACTGATGATTTTTCTGATAGCAGGTTCAATAAAACAGGACTTAAACCCAAAATTCATTCTATTCTGCCAGAGTGGGATGCAGGTTATCCCCTGGGTTTGGGGGGATAGGCCATGTGTGACAGTTAAATGTTGTCTGTCTTGGCTACTCTGGCCCATATCTGATCATCAGACAAAAGACATGTAAACCGTATAAAGCCCTCAAAGATAATGCAATTTCTGTCCATATTTTGGCTTAACTGTTTTGGCTCTAATTAGCCACATTTTCATGCTGTTAGATTAGAAAAAAACAGTCTAAGCAAAGATTTTGAAGAAACATTTTGTTAAGGTCCATTCAAACCACTTTAGTGGGTGTCAGGAATTGGAATCAGGGAGACCGTAGGATTCAGGAGAGAGGTAAAATTTACTGATATCTTTGGGGCTCACTAATAGGTAATAACTGCTTTGATGATTCAATGTTTTGAACATAAAAATGGCCTCAAATCAGCCATAGAATACCCAAAACAGACCTGCTCTATAGTAGACAATCTCAGCACTAAAGGTCATTGAAAAGCTTTGTTTAAAGGAGATGGGAAAAAGTATCTGCAAACCATATATCTGAGAAGTGGTTAATACTCCAAATATAGAAGGAATTCATCTAACTCATTAACAAACACAAACAAACAAATAACTCAATTAAAGAATGTTAAACAATGGACAAAGGATCCAAATAGATATTTCTCCAACATATAAATGACCAGCAGATGTATAAGAAAATAATCAACATCACTAATCAGTAGGGAAATACAAATCAAAACCATAATGAGATATCACTTTACACCTGTCATATGGCTATTAGTAAAAAATAAAAGATAACAAGTGTTGGTGGGGAGAAAAGGGAATCCTGGTACATCATTGGTAGGAATGTAAATTGGTACAGCTATTATTTTAAAATGATGTGGAGGGGCACCTGGGTGGCTCAGTCGGTTAAGCATCTGACTCTTGATTTCAGGTCAGACCATGGTCTTGCTGGGTTTGTGAGATTGAGCCCCGCATGGGGCTCTGTGCTGACAGTGTGGAGCCTGCTTGGGATTCTCTCTCTCCCTCTGCCCCTGCCCCTCACCCGCTCCCTCTCTCTATAAATAATAAATAAATAAATAAACTTTAAAAAATAAAAAATAATAATAGCAGTATGGAGATTTTTAAAAATATTAAAAATAGAAGTATGATATCTTCTAGCAATCCCACTTCTGGGTAGTAATCTCAAGGAATTGAAATCAGAATCTCGAAGAGATACATGGCCTCCATTGTTCATTGTAGCATGATTCAAAATAGCCAAGGTATAGAAACAATCTAAATGCCCACCTACAGATGAATGGATAAAGAAAATGTGGTTAAGTGTCCTACTCTTGATTTCAGCTCAGGTCATAATCTCACAGTTCATGAGTTTGAGCCCTGCATCAGGCTCTGTGTTGGCAGTGAGGAGCCTGCTTGGGATTCTCTCTTGACCTCTCTTTCTCTCTCTCTTAAAATAAATTTAAAAACTTAAAAAATAATGAAAATGTGGTATGGATCTACAGTAGAATATTATTATTCAGCCTTTAAAAAGAAAGAAGTCCTGCCAATTGCAGTAACATGGATGGACCTGCAGGACATGATGTTAAGTGAAATAAGCCAGTCACACAAAGACACGTAATGAATTATCTTACTTATATGTGGAGTTTAAAATAGTCAAACTCAGGGGCACCTGGGTGGCTCAGTCAGTTAAGCGTCAACTTCAGCTCAGGTCATGATCTCACAGGTCATGGGTTCTAGTCCCACGTCAGGCTCTTTGCTGACAGCTTGGAACCTGGAGCCTGCTTCAGATTGTGTCTCTCTCTTTCTCTCTCTGCCCCTCCCTGACTTGTGCTCTCTTGCTCTCTCTCTCTCTCTCAAAAATAGATAAAAACACTCAAAAAATAAATAAAATACTCAAACTCATAGAAGCAGGGAGTAGAACGGAGGTTGCCTGAAGCTCAGGGGAGGAAGGATTGGATAGGTGATGATCAAGGGGTACAGTATCAGCTGTGCAAGATAAATTCTGGAGATCTACTATATAGCATAGTGCCTATAGTTAACAATAATACCTTATTGTGTATTTAATATTTACTAAGATGGTGCATCTTATCTTAAGTGTTCTTATTACAGAAGAGAAAATAATAATATTAAGAAGAGGAGAAGAGTGGGGCGCCTGGGTGGCTTAGTCGGTTAAGCGTCCGACTTTCGCTTAGGTCATGATCTCGCGGTTCGTGGGTTCGAGCCCCGCGTCAGGCTCTGTGCTGACTGCCAGCTCAGAGCCTGGAGCCTGTTTCAGAGTCTGTATCTCCCTCCCTCTCTGACCCTCCCCTGCTCACGCTGTCTCTCTCTCTCTCTCCTAGAAATAAATAAAAATATTTAAAAAAAAAAAAGAAGAGGAGAAGAATTTGAGAGCTAATGGGTATGTCTATGTCCTCAATGATGGTGTACACTTATCACCAAACTAAGAAGTTGTCTACATTAAATATGTACAGCTTTTTGCACGTCAGTCATACTTCAAAGAATGGTTTTTAAAAAAATGAATGAATGAAAAGCATTGTCTTAGTTTCTCCCAAAGCCAATCCTGAGACTAAGATCTGGGTGCAAGTAGCTTATTTGGGAGATGACCCATGAAGCATGGTGAGCGAATGGAGAAGGGAGACAAGGAAGGGATGAGAGCCAATAAAATTAATGTAGTGCAAGAGCACGTGGAGCTCAGTCCTTCTGGGCACCTATTGAGGAACTGTGTGGAACACGCCTTAACCTGTCCCTTCACAGTAGCTGAATTTTTATTCACATAGCAGCCAGGAGAATGTACCTCGCAGACCAGAGAAATGGCTAAGGGCCTAGCGGTCAAGTTTTGAAACCCCTGGCCTCATTCATGTTGAGGCCACACCTCCCAAGGCTACTCCCACCAATAACTGGATGTGGCCGGGATTCGAACCAGACATGTTCCTGAGAGATAGGAGATTCCTTTCTTGGTAACTTCAGCTCAAGGACTTCTTAGGGGCTTAGCTGAACTTTCCCTAGACTATATCGCCATGTAGGATGCAATATACTTACTTGTCATCATCTTTGTCAGGGTCAGACTTATATCCTGGACTCACAATATTCCCAGACTTCCTTGGCCCTCTCTCTATTTCCTCGTTCAGAGCAATTCCTCTACATGCCTTTTTAGTACCCCCTTAGCATCTGCTTCCCAGAAAACCTAACCAAACACATCCACAGCTGCCCATCTTTCCTTGATTGAGTGTCGCTCCTGGGGACACTAACTTTCCAGTATTTCCAGTCTGCCTCATGCACTGGCTCCACCTGCTCCCAGGACTGGCAGACCCCCTCAGACCTGGAGATGCAGGAAGCATCCTATGAAGGAACTGTCAGTTAAGTGGCTCCTGGGTGAGCATATGGGCAAGACATCCATGGTGGCAATATTTGCTACAAGCATTATGATTTGGTTATCTACTCAAGTATGCAACTAGATTGCTGTGCCCTATAAATATGACCAGGAGAAAAGAAGGGCTTTAGGCAATAATATTTGCAGCCCTCTGTTAGGAAAAATAAATATTCTCCACAATTAGGGCTCCTTTGCTTTTCCTTTCTCAATGTTTCTAGAGGTTTGTTTCATTTTCTTCCTGCTACTCTTCTCATGACTTCCCAATTTGATTGCTTGTTATTGATTAAAATGGGAAATGTTTCGTGTTCAGGACATTTACATCTTCTGGTAACAAAAAGACATAAAAAGACTCTGAAAAGGAGCTCTTAGAAATGAGTCTTATAGCAGGCATTTAATAGTGTTTGTTTTCTTCCTACTTAGCCCCCTGGGGATAAAGGACCGTATGCATAATATGTAAGGTGCTGAGAGTCATATTCCTTGTGTGGTCATAAACAGAATCAAAATGATATAATTTTATGAAAGCACTGCTATAAACTGTGAAGGGCAAAGAGGACTTACTTTAAGATCTTGGTAACTCATTATTGCACTGGTTCAGGTGAGCCGCGGGTCAAGGCAGGTCCTCAGAAGCAGGACACCCGCAAGGCGGAAAATCTTCCTAGAACATGGTTAGTAAATAATATAATACGTCCTTTCAAATGTGTGTTCTACCCTATTAGCTCGCTTTAAACACAACTTAAAGCTCCTTTATGATATTCAGACAATAAAAGTAATTTTTGGCTATTGAGAAAACATTCTGTTCCATATGTTACACAACGCAACATTTGTTGTAATTCCAGCATCCCTGAATGTTCTACATTTATTTGTAATTTAATAGAATCAGTCTTCTGCCTTTGGGATATTAGAGTTCAATTTCATGTGTACCATTAAAAAATATAGTTGATCTATTCTACGGCCTGAGTTAGCTGCAAACGTAGAGAAATTATTGACGGAGCATGATAAAAATGAAGAAACATGAAACCTTAAGAAAAATGAAGAATCTAATTTAAAAGAATGGAAAAGGCAGAGATAAAATCAGGACAGTGACTGATCTAGCACCATGCACTAATACATCTTTTATACTTTCTCGTCTTAAACTGAATAATGGAGGTAGGTCAGAATTTGCATTGGTGTGAATCACTCAGATCAAGAGATAGAGAGAAGGAGATACATACATTTTCTGGTCAATTTTACCAGATACAGTTCAATTGCTCAATGGTTCATCTGTCTTCTCTGAGCCAGATTTGAACAAAGGTGACCCTCAGAACTCGTTACAAAATCCTGTTTTTGAAAAAACATTTTATTTTTGTATTTTCTTGAGACAGCCTCAAAGATTAATGTCTAAAATAAACTCAGCTGTTGAAAAATTTTAAAGATACAATCAGAAAAAGTAATTCAACATGTCCCCAATGCTTTTAACTCCAGTGATGAAATCCTAATCTGCAACAAACTTGGAAAAAGCAGCAACACTCTTGGGTTTTTATACCTCTTTGTGTATGTCTTCCAGCTAACAATTTTAGCTCCACATTCATCCAAGACAAATTAAATTAAGCTTCACTAGGATTTTGTAGTCATCTTCCTTCTCCCCTAATCAACCCAAGGAATATAGCTGGCAAAAAATTAAAAAATTAAAGATGTCTCAGTTTTATTAGAACAATGTAATGCTATTTAAGCAAAAACAAAAAGGGGATAAGGAGATGCTTAATTAAGAGCCAGTTCTATTCCAGGCTCTGCTGTTCATTTGATAATGACCTTTCTTAGCCTCAACTTATTTAGCTATAAAATGATTGGGATCAACTACCCTTGAGGTCTAAAATACTATGTTCATATATATTCATTTTGTCCTATAATTGCTAATTATCTGTGTCATCATTAGACTCTCTTGTTCTTACATCTAGCCCAGTACCTAGTACATAGGCCAATACCTCAAGAAATATTTATTGAGTGAATGAACAGTCACATGTATAATATAAATCTCTCCCTCTCTTTACTCAAGTGGATATGGAAGATATATGTTCGCAGACTAAAGGTGATAACTTGTCTAACTGCTGGTCACAGGTATCCAACATGCCTGGAACCTTAGCAAACATCATGACAACATGAACTAAAAGGCATATGTGGATGCCTGGGTGCCAGGGTACCTAGGTATTAGATCCTTTTCTTACATGGGCAAAAAATTAAGAGACAGATGGCAAAAATAACGTAAGAATTGCAAGTTTCCATGTTTCCGGGGCAGATTTTCTTCCTACTGAGTATAAATTTATAACACTTTAAAACTTGAAGAACTAACTCACTCCATTGGATTCATCAAATATTTAGAAACAGTACAGTGCTCCCTAGCAAAGGACTGTTTAGGTGCTATATCTTCAATATTTAATCTGACATCTTGTTGTAACATCAGAATGTTGTACTAAGCAACCACCATGTGCTCTTTTGGAATAATAAGTTGGCAATGGCATTGAGCAGCCCAGATGAATTTCCAAGTTTTATAAATACCTATAGAAAATGACAATGAAGTTTTACAAAAATGTATATCCTAACCTAGGAAATAAATACTGGCCATATGCTAAATTAAAATATTTAGCCATATTTGGGGGGAACTTGTGCATTTTATAATTTTGCTTTTGAACATGAGTAAGAAAACCTCACACAGCTATCGAATGTGATAAAAATATGATTGTAACTATCTCACCTAAAGCCAGGGGAGTGAAACTAAAATGGTGGATACAAATAATGCATTTGGCAAAACCCCCACTGAACTGTACAACACAAAGGGTAAACCCCAATGTAAGCTATGGACATTAGTTAACAAAAGCCAATCGTGGCTTATCAATTGTGATAAATATACTACACTAATTCAGTATGCTATAATAGGGATTATGTAGGGAGGGAGACAGGAAGTGTATGGGAGCTCTGTCCATACTCTACTCAATTTTCTGGAAACCTAAAACTGCTCTAAAATAAAAATCTATCAAACACGCGCACACACACATGTGCACACACACATGCACATACACACACACAACCACTGTCAGAGCTATTCCATCTAAATCTATCAGCTCAGCAAATTGCTATATCAACAATGAGCAAAATGGTTCATTTATAACATGAGAGGTGATTATACCCAAAGACGACGATGATTGAAGATACAGTATTTTGATATGGAAAGTGCTTTACTGGCTCCAGACCCTGAATATAGAAACGAAGGAGTATTTATAAAGACCTACACTAATCTTTAAGGAGAGTTCTCCTCATTTTGTACTTTACACTAAGCTCTGCCAAATTCTACATAACAAAAAATAAGATCAGGAGAATATGCCCACAGTCCGTGTCTTATCGGATGATATCTGGGAAGTTATAAAACAAACAAAAACATTATCATAACAATAAAGCAAAATGTCAGAGCACAAAAAGCTGCAAAGAGCCGAGGAAATGATCCAGTTCAGCCCCCTCTTCCTAGGTAAGAAAAAAGTAAGGCACAAACACATATCCCTTGTGACATGAAAAGCTTTATGGAAAAAATTAATCTTTGGTCAAACTATCAAGATACATGAGCTATTTCCAGGGGAACAGATTGATATTTAACTTGTGATAAACTGTAGTTTAGACCCAATTGCAGTTCCATTTCCATCTGGCTACAGGAAAGCTCAGCACCAAATTTATGGCACGTTCCCATCAAGTGTATAGGTTCAACCTTACTCCTGCCTCACCTTGCTTTCTGACTCAGCTCTGCAATTGTTTGACCTACCACTACCTTGCTGTGCCGAATGTGATGCCGGGTGATCCTTAAACAGCCCCTCTCCAGCTCACTCTCTGATTTCTTGTACTCCAATCAGAAAGAAACATGTGGATCAGAAGAAAACATTTCAGAAAATGGTGATCGAAGAGAAATTATTTTAGAATAGTGCTACCTATCCTACAGTACCCAGATGGAGGTCCAACTGGTCCATCAAGGAGTTAGATATGGTGAGGAGTGTTATTATCTTGCAAAAAGCAATATCAGAGTGATGCTAATTGTGGAATATTCATTGCTCGTGAAATTAAACGAGCATGCACATACTTCCAGGTTGTGCATAGGATGATCTATTGGGCTATGGAAATAAAACACTATAGTTTTTAGTTAAGCTCTTCTATTAGTTTAATATAAAGATGACCATGGCAACATTCATTTGGTCCATATGTCAAGATTGGTACCGCAGAAAGATTCATGAGGAATGATGAGTGAACAGCAGGAGTTCCACAAAGCATCCTTTGCTCCTAGAACAGTGTATATGAGCCCTGCTAATTTACTAACTCTCACAAAAAGGACAGCATCTATAATATACGGAGTCTGCATATATTGACAAGAAAAAGACCCAAGACCCAAGAACAAATGGGCCAAAGATATAAACAGGCAATTAACAGACCAGTGAAGTCCAAATGACAAATATAAGGTAAGAAAAGAAGTTCAAAATCACAAACAAGTGAGGAGAGTGCAAATGGAAGCAATAATGAGAAAGCAAGCATTGGTTTGACAAAAGAATAAAAAGTACCATAACACTTGAGCCAAAGGATGTTCTTCTGCATGGCAAGTGGAAATGACAACTATTGTAGGCAAAATGCAAGAAATTATTTACAATATGATTCCACATTCATAAACTAAAACCAAAAATGCCCCTCTGTCTATGTGGATATGTTTAGTACACATGTGTTTCAATGTATATGAGCATGGAGAGACATATGGCAGGATATATTTATTGGATTGGTAACATAAGTAACATTTTGGGTGAGGATATCTATTGTGGAGAGAGTGGGAAAAAGAAGATGAAGATCAAAAATATGAAGAAAAAAGATTACACAAAAAAGGCATGTATGACATGAACACATTTTGAATTTTTGCATAGTTTTATAAAAAGAAACTTAAAAGTAAAAATAAAAATTTCAAACAAGCACAGTGTATATTTGCTTTGGGGAATGGCAGTTGAGATGCTGTTCAAAAGTAGGGCACCTTATTTCTTTGTCAATTTTCTCCAAGTAGCAGACATCTCCCAAAAGAGTGACCATACTCCACGGGCCAGGGTAAGAGGTTAGACCCTTACCCACACTGCACACGCATTTTATAAATATTAAGTCCTTCTGGTATCACACGGAGGATATGAGTGAAATACATGAATAGTCCAGACCACCAGGGTCATTCCTGACTCTAACACCAACACGGAAATTAGGTTCTAATACCCTGCATTGTCGTTGTAAACAGCTCTTCAGTTTTATAGTCTCAACTCCCATCCAGGGGTCTCTTCTAGAGCTTTGCTGAGTATTAGCACGATCTTCAGAGCTGACTCCCAAGATTCTAGTTCTGTTCCGTGGAATGAAACAGAACAAATCTTCTAGCACTCCTGTGCTATAACTCTTCCCAGAGTTGGAGACAGCCCCACTATTTTGACTGGCCCTTCTTTCTCTGTACCAAAGAGCCCCAGAGTCTTAAATGGCACTGCTGTTTCCAGCTGTGATTTGATCTATCTAGGAAAAGCAGGGAGAGAGTCACAACTTCTATAAATGCAGCCCAGGACTACACAAGCATTGACTTATTATTATTATTTTTTTAAGAATCACATTGCTAGCTCAATTTGAAGTTGTGATCAATTGCAGTTATTTTTAAATTAACTGCTCCCATATTGGCAATTGAACTTACCCAATTGATTTGAAGTAACAGTAACTGTTTTAAACTTTTCTTATTGATTCTGGCCTAGAATTCTAATCTATCATCATCACTTTACATACCAGTTCTGCTATCTGTTTTATTAGCTGGTGTTTGCCACATAACAAAATACCCCAAACCTTAGCAGCACAAAACAACAATTAACATTTATAGTCTCACAGAATTTTGATAGGTCAGGAATTTAAGCAGCTTAGGTGGGCAGTTCTGGCTCAGAATCTTGCCTGAGGTTGTAGTCAAGATGTCAGCCAGCCCTGCAGTCATCTAAAGGTGTCACCGGGCTGAAGCATCCACTTCTAAGTTGGCTTGTTCACATGACAAGTGAGTTGGAGCTAGATGTCTTCAGTCCATGTGGACCTCTCCATAGGGCTAATTGAGAGTCCTCCCACTTGGTGCCTGGCTTCCCTCACAGTAAATGAACCAAGAAAAAAGGCAGGGAGGAAGCTGCAATGCTTTTAACTTGTCTGAAAAGCCACAGTCACTTCTACCAAGTCCTATAGATAGAATTAACTCTACCTTACAAAGGGAGAAGCATCGAAGATGTGTGGACATATTTCAAGCCACCATAGTTGACTTGTCTGCAAACGGAAAAAAAGAGGGAAGGGGTCAAAAGATCACTGAACAGGCTTGGGTTTGAATACTGCCTCTGTTACTTGCTAGCTCTGTGACCTTGGGAAAATTATTAATCTCTCTGAACCATAGTATATACCTCTTCAGACTGTAGTGGAAATGAGATTAAATGTTAAAATACCTTGTACAGCATCTGATATATAGTAGGTGTTCACTGAACGGCTATTGTTTCTTCAATTAATTGATAGAAATGCTGAAACACAGAACACTGGTTTGAACAAAAGTCTACCTTGCCATGTGCCATGGAATGTCATTGGTGTAAGAATGGGGAACCCTATCTTTTAATGGCTGGGGTACTGGATAGAAAGAAACATGACAGAAACCTGGTCATCAAAACTAGGAAATGAAAAGAGACAAAAGGGATGAGAGCCAAATAAAAAGATAAAAAAAGATATACACTGAATTTACATACTGAGTAATTTTTGTGTGTATCAAGTAATTTATGCTTAAATCTTAAATGTCCTTTACATTTTTGCTGAAAAAGAATTATCTTTGTAAGTAGAATATTGAAATCATTTATGTTCTTTAAACACATCAAAAAGTAGCATAAACTAAAGTGATGATTTTAGACATAGCAAGTATTTTATTATCTTTAGCACTCATTAAGATACATCAGAGCTGTCATAATCCCCAAACTATATGAGACATTTGGTAGCATAAGTTCAGTGTTCTCTTTTTTTAATATGAAAAAAATTGTAAGCAAGGATTTTGAATAAAATAAACTTGTAATTGAGCTTTACAGAATCAAAATGAAAAATCTAAATGTATATATCCTATGATTTGTTTTCCTCACTTCCACACAGCCATTTGCATTTCCAAAGTTCCATTTTGAGCATGAACAAATTCTTAACATATTCCAGGACACAGAAACTATTCTGATCCCCATTTTACAGACGGAGAAGTTAGACATTAAGACCAACACATCTCAGTTCCTCAGGAAATTAGAAGTTGGGGCCCATTGAGAAAGATGGCTTTTGTCCTGCCACGTTGCCTGGGAAGCTGATATAATGTCAGGCATTGTAAAGTAATTTTGTGTACTCTTAGCCACTTGACAAATGGAAATGAAGGCAATAACTCTTGCACACTTTGCAATATCCAAACTTACAGGCCATTACCTAACAGTTTTTTTTTCTCTTAAAAAAAAAAAAGACTCTGCCACCAGATTTATGAAGGCTCCCTTGAATCTATGAAAATATAGTTTGTATTCCAATCCAGGTAAAAGTGCTCTGACTTTCTTCTATGTAAGACCAAATCTACTTTTATAGTTTATTTATTTATTTTTTTTAATGTTTTATTTATTTCGAGGAGAGAGAGAGAGAGAGACAGCATGAGCAGGGGAGGGTCAGCGAGAGGGAGTCACAGACTGAAACAGGCTCCAGGCTCTGAGCTGGCAGTCAGCACAGAGCCCGACACGGGGCTCGAACCCACGAACCGCGAGGTCATGACCTATGTGAAAGTCGGACACTTAACCGACTAAGCCACCCAGGCACCCCTTAGAGAGAGTCCAAGTCTACTTTGGGGGTATGACAGAGGCCTGCTAGCCCTCTTGGTTTTCATATACTGTCTCTTATTCATTTATGTCTCGGCATTTACTGTGGTAACAGATCATCAGGCACTCATGACAATATTTGGCAGTTCACAGTTCATGGCAGCAATGCGCTCTGAGTGATGGGGTTTACAATATCTGCATGGTTATGATTATAAAATTGTGCATGGGCCAGGCAAAGAAAATAACCCAGCAGATTATATTTCAATGCACCCATTAGAGGATCAGCATGAGACACCATCAGTAGTGGAGGAATTCATCAACTTCATAGGCACCCAAGCAGTGTTAAAAGCTTTAACTTTACTAGAAATATAACAAGTAATAAAAGCAGACAAGACCTGAAATGGTCTAATGGACCTAGCACAAATGTAGCAGAAGATTAACAACACTAAATTCTCAGCCATGGATACTTTCCCTGAATTCAGTAAGCAGTTTCTCAAAATTCAGGGCCTTCAGTACAAATCTCTGGTTCAGCATAAGTGGGTTTCTAGACACACAAACCACCTTGGCCCACATAGTCACACTAAGTTCATATTAAAAACTGAGCTCAAGTTCTTACCTGAAATGCATTTTACTTTAATGCACTGCTATAAATCTTTTTCAATCTATTTGTCACCATTTTGTCTACTACTGATGAAAATATTTTCTTTCTTATAGATCATACTTTAATCTAGGGGCATCTACCAGAGACTTCTAGAACTCTTTTTTTTTTATTACAATGTATTTGAGATATATAGAAAGCTATAAAAATAATGTAATAAATTCTACCTCACACACCATCCAGCTAAAGAATTATATATATTGTCAATACATTTGAAGCCCTCTATACACTCTTCCTCAAATGCACTCTATCTTTACCCTCAGTCACAACTCCTCTGCTGAATTGGACATTTATTATTCCTAATGCCCAGCTAATGTATAGATAGTGAAGAGCTAGTGTATAGATACACTGTATCTATTTACTCTATGTGTATCTCTAAGCAATATTTACTATTATCTTGCATGTTTTTAAGCTTTATTCAAATCAAATCACTTAAGTGTGCTCTGGGTATACTTTTGCAAACTGCTCTCTTGTTCAGCGTTATTTTCGTAAGACTCATTCCTGTTGATACCTGTGTAGTGAGTTCCTTCATTTTCATCACTATACAACATTCCTTTGTATGGTTATATCACAATTTATTCATCCGTTCCCCTAAAGATGTTTTCTATTAAACAGCTTGTGATTATCACATAAACCACAAGCAAATTTTTATAGTTTTCAGTGTGTGCTAAAGTCACTGAAGAAAATGAGAGCATGAATATCAGTGGGATATGTTGCCTGGTGGTAGACTCTGAAACACAGTCTACTTTTGAATGTTTGTGTCTACACTTTCCTTTTTCTTTTTTGTTTTTGGCCAGGCAAGTATATGATATCTGCAATGATCAGATTTCTTTTCTGTTACTATTATTATTATTATTATTATTATTATTACTTTGTTCTGAGATAGGTAGTCTATATTTCTAAGGCCAAATGCATTGCCTTATTCTTCTGGAGATTAACACCTAATTTAATTCCTTATTATATCCATAAACAGTCATGAGTAGTCTTCATCTGAGAGTAGCGTTCATGCTTCATAAGTACGTTTCTCTTGACCAAAGATAGCTAGCTATAGAAAGGGAAGGAAGTGTCCTCTCCACAGTATAAACCTTAACAGGTACAACAGCTTGAAATATGAGAGAAGAGGAGACCCAAGACTGAAAGGGAAAGGATGTAGCTGATGGTCTGGATCTACTTTTTTTCCCAATATGTTAAACATTGGCAACTGTATTATATTTCAACACTTCAGTATTACAGAAAGTGAAGATCCTATTGTAATCTGTTTTCTTTTAGGTGTTTCAAAGTTAAAACATAACAAGTGGCGATGCAAATGGCAAGGGAATAGTGTACCTAAAAAAATATTTAGTCAGAGACAGAGAATGTCCATAATTCTAATTTTCAATAAATAACTTAAATGAGACTGATACAATTGATGCTACATAGCCATAAATGATTCCTGTCCAACAGGTTACTCATTTGCAATAAAATGAATTTTCAATCAATAAGTGAAGTACACATTATCTTACTATGCCTCTGGGAGGACAGAGAAAAAAATTAAAAGCAAGAATCAGCAATTCATAATAAAATGATGATGGCTGCTACTTTACCTCCTTCCCACATTCTCTTAAAAAGATAATTTATTCTATTTTATATGAAACAGTTTTCTATTACAAAAGTAACTACAGGATCATTTTTGAAAATTTAAGTCATTTAAAAAATTACTAATAATAAAATAAAAATTCAGTATGAATTTTTTTAGACAACCACTGTTCATGTTTCAGTATATATATCTTCTCTCATCTACACATATATACATTTTTCATAAAACATGAATATGTTGTAAACAGTTTTAAAACTATTTTATGACCTTTTTCATTATGTAATATATCACGTATATTGTTGTCAACATTTTTCTTCTTTACCCTCATTTATAATGGCCCCATACTATTCCACCCTTTGGATGGGCTGTTATTTCCCATGTGTTTCTAATTTTTTTTACCTTTATCAGCAAAGTTGTAGTAGCATCCTTAGTGATAAACCCTTGTATACATTCATGATGATTCATGTAGGATAAATTCTTATAAATGTAATAGCTGAGTAAAAGGCTACACACATATATAATGTTTCTCTCATGTGCTACCAAATTGATATCTGAAGAAGTTGTACTCCCACCACTACAGTTTGAGAATGCTCATTTCTTCAAATAATCATTTTAGTACAGTGCCTTAATGACCCCAAATCTCCACGATTCCCTGTATCCCTTGCCATGAGACTTTACAGCCACCTCCTGCTGTGACTAGGGCATAATTCTCTTTGCCTGACTTTGACCATGTGACCTTTCTCTGGCCAATGGGTTATTGGCAGTAATGATGCAGGAGAGTCCTCCAAAGCACTTACATGATTAGGCTTGCTCTCTTGTGCCATCACCTGAGAAGACATTGCCTAAGCTAGTCCAATGGTCTCCAGGAGAGAATGAGAGACAAGCACAGCAAATCCACCCTCCAGGCAGATACAAAGTATGCAACTGAGTCCCGCAGAGACCAGAAAATCCACTCAATTGAGCCCAGTCAAGATTAGCTAACACCCAACTGAGCTGAAGACTTGTGAAAAATAAGAAATAATACATTATTGTTACAGTTAGCCACTGACTTTTGGGAGTAGCAATAGCAAACAGGTAAGTGCCGCCCATAAACAATTTGAATAAAACTTCACAGATAAGGAAGTATTTTCATTCGGTCTCATTATTCACTATTAACACAATTTTATAGACCAGAAAACCAGAGTTCAGAAACATTATGATTTGTCCAAGCTTTCCTAGTTATTAAGTGGTGGAGTCAGGATTCAAACAAAGATCTTATAACCATGCCCTTTTCTCTATTCCAAACTTTTTCTGTAAAAAACAAACAAAGAAACCCATTAGTAAATTAGTTTAGTTTTTGCAGGCCATATAGTCTCTGTTGCAACTATTCAACTCCACCATTCTGGCACAAAAGCAACCATACACAGCCAACACATAAGTGAATGGGCATGACTGTGTTCCAATAAAACTTTATTTACAAAATATCTTGGCCACCCCACAGGGAATGACTGTGGCTAGCACTTTGACCCCTTAAGTAATGGCTAGCAACTTCCCATCAGTGCTAATGAAGGTGCTTAAAGTCTTGTCTTCCAAGGTGTGCAGATCACCTATCTAAATTACACATGTATTCCTAATTACTAGTATACTAACTACCTAAAACACTAACTAGTATACTAATTAGTTAATATGCAAATTACTAGTATACTAATTACCTAACATACTAACTAGTATACTAATTACCCAATTATATATATATATATGCTAGTATGTGCTAGTATATATAAATACTGTATATATGCTATGTATATAATAAATATGAGATATACATACACACACAGACATCATATATATAAAGATTTCACAGACTCAAAAGTGACAAAGATTCATCTTGTTCAATTTCATTTCAATTTCATTTGAAAACTGAAGCTACCAGGAAACCACAGTCAAAAAAAACAACTACTGGTAATATACCTCCTTGAAAGCAATCACAGGTCGAAGGCCCACTGCTGCAAAGGAGATGATGGTTGGAAAAATGTATAAACGGCTTGCTGGTCAATCATGAAAATAGAAAATAACCGAGTAGAATCCATCAAAATAGGTGATGTGTGAAAATGAGAATTTCCCAACTTGGCTCACAAAGGAGTGATTTGAAATGAAAACCCATGAATGCATGAATGAATGAATGAGTGATTGAAGAGGTGCTCAGGGAGCTAATGTCAACCCAGCTCGATCTCAGTAAAGGTTAATTGAGACAAGGCAGCTGTCTCATCTGCTGGGGGGTACAGCCCATATTGAGAGGCTTGGCAGCAGCAATATTTTGTACAATTTTAAAGTGAACAGAGCCATTTTCTGTGATCTCTAGTTTTAGATGTCAGCTATGGGCCACATGGTGTACATAGGAGCCATAGAATCCACAGATTCTAGGACTGCCCATGGCTCTGCCATTTACTGGGCATGGGTGCCTCTAGGGGAGTTGTTTAGCATCCCTCCCTCACCTCGAGTCTCTATTAAAAAACATGTAAATGAACACAATAATAGATGCTGCCTCTTAGGACTGTGTAGCAGATCTAACAAGGCCATGGACTTAACATGTTTAGCACAGTCCCTGGATACATGAAAGAAATCGATAAATTATTAGCTGTTGTTAAGGTCAGTGCTGGGTGTTGAGGATAAAACGATCACTGTCCTTGAAGAATTTAGTCTAGTGGAAGACACAGATCCCTAAACAGGTGACTACAATAAAGTATGAGACGTGATCATAACAGAACATGTATGAGAAACCTTGGATAAATAGAGAAAGGAATGACAAACTCTCTGTTCTATGTACTGAGAGTTAGAGGTGCTGTGTGTGTGTGTGAGAGAGAGAGAGAGAGAGAGAGAGACTGAGAGAGAGAGAGAGAGAAACAGAGAGAGATGTCAGGAAGAATTATGAATGTTGTTGAGTTGCTACAATAATAAATTAAAATCACTGAACTGTAATCTTCTTGAGGGTAGGAATTAAAACCTCCCTCATACCCAGCACAGCCCTTGGAGTTCAATCCTGGTTTGATGAAATTTATTGATTATAGATTATAATAAAGAATTTAATAGTTTTAATAACTTAATAATTTAGTCAATTATAAAGAAAAAAATTAATTTTATAATTCTGTGTATGAAGAGGGGAAGGAATCTAGCCTCTGTTGTCCTGATGGTCAAGTTCCAGAGTTTTGAGGCTCCATTGAGTTTATATGGCGTTATTGTTAAGAGTTTGGGAATGAGTCTAAATACGAGTTTGCATTTCCATTTTAGCCCTGCTTTATTGACTGTGAGACCGGAGATAAGTGATTTATCTCTTCTAAGGATACTTCTTTGTGTATAAAATGTTAGGGATTAAGAGCATCAGCTCTGTAGCTAGGCTGCCTGGGACCAAGTCTGGGCTTTGCCACCAGTTGGCTATGTAATGGTGGACCACTTAGTTTGGGTGATACACAAAGGAGACCCTTAAACAAGAGCTTGGGTACCGGTAGTTTATTTGGGAGGTAATCAGTCCCAGGAAGCACAAGTGAATGAGTGAGAGGAGAGGTGCAGGAAAAGGGAGGAAAAACTCAAAAGTGGGTTAATGGGCAGGATACTGCTGGGGAACTATGGCCCAGCTCTCTTAAGGGAGCATGAAGAACAAGCCTCAAAACTGTTCCACTAAGGGAAGGGCATATTCATATGCTGCCTTGTGAATTTCTTTTTTATTGAAATGTATTTTAAATATAATGTTGTGTAAATCTCGGGTTACAATGTGTCGACCTGAGACATTTGTATCTTGTAGTAATAATTGCCATTGTAGCAGTAGTTACCACCTCTATCACTTAACTATTATTTCTCTTTTTTGGTGAGCATCATTAGGATCTAGTGTCTTAGCAGGTGTGATGATTATAATATAATGTTGTCTATATTCACTTTACATTAGATCTCCAGGACATATTTATCTACTAGTTCCAAGTATATACCCTTAAACAACATCTCTCTTACTCCCCCACCCCCAAACTCCTGGAAGCCACCATTTTACTCTGTGTTTTTATGAGTTTAGATTCCTCATACAAGTGATCATATGGCATTTGTCATATTCCATCTAACTTAACTCTCTAAACATCATGTCCTCAAGTTCCATCTTTGATGTCACAAGTTGCAGTATTTCCTTCTTTCTCAAGGCTAAATAATATCCCAGTATATAAAGACATCACCACATTTCTTTTAACCATTTACCTGTTGATGAGCACTGAGGTTGTTTCCATAGCCTGACTATTGTGAATAACGCTGCAATAAACATGAGGTGTAGATGTCTCTTCAAATATCCTATTTTTATTTCCAGAAGTGGAATTGCTGGATCATATGGTGAACTTCATTGATTGAGAGTTGGCCTTGCGGGGATGAAATACTTTGCTCTTCTGGGATGCTCTACCTGCAGACTGAGCAAGCCCCACCCCTACCCCCAGCTCTGGAGAAAGCCCCATGGCAGAGAACCTGAGACTGTGGGCATGAAGTGAGAGGCTGTCTTTGCACAGAAAATGGTCAGGAGCTGCTGCAGGGGACATTGCCGCTTCAGGTGGGCCAGGAGGATATGAGCGGGGCATGGACAGTGTCCACTGCCCACCCCACCCTCTTTTGTTTTTTTGGGGGGAGATTTTTTTTTGTGGTCTGTGTATTAGAAATAAAAGTATAATCTATAAAGGAGACAACTCAATGCAATGCACGATCTTTGATTACATCTGAAATTTTAAAAACACAGCTAAAAAGGACATTATTAGAATGACTGAAGAAATGTAAATATGGTCTGCCTATTAAGTGAGATTATTAGATCAGTTTTAAATTCTTGGGTATGATAATGATATTGTGGCTAGTTAGGAGATGATCTCTGTTCTTAGGAGACATGTGCTGATGTATTTATGGATAAAGTGGAATGATGTCTGCAGCTTTCTCTCAATTGCTTCAGAAAAAATTCACACACACACACACACACACACACATGCATGCATATGCAAAGAGAAAGAGGGAGGGGGTGCTTCAGTGGCTCAGTCAGTTAAGCATCAGACTTGATTTTGGCTCAGGTCATGATCTCATGATTTGTGAGGCTGCTTAGGATTCTCTCTCTCTGCTCTCTCAGACCTTCTGCCTGCTTGCTCTTGCTTTCTCTTTCTCTAAACAAACAAATAAACAAACAAACAAATAAACATTAAAGAGAGAGAGAAAGCAAATGTGACAAAATTTTAAATTGGTGGGTCTAGGTAAGAGTATACAAGTTGTCACTATATTATTCTTGTATGACTTTTACATAGGCTTCATCTTTTTCAAAATAGAGTATGAAAAATGTGAACAGTAGAACTCGTCTCCTAGAGCTGGCTGTGGGGATACACTGAGAGATCCTGGTGTAGCAATGTGTAGTGTGGCTAAGAGCAAAGACATGGTCCCAGCTGCCTCAAATCAAACTATGCCTCTCCCAATAGCTAGCTGGGGCATCTTAGCTAGGCAATATCTTAGCTAGGCAAAGGACTTACTTTGGGGGCCTGTATTTCTTTACCTGACACCTGGGACTAATAAAAGTACCTTCTTCATGAAATTGTTGTGAGGACCAAGTGGGGTAATGCACAAACAGCACTGAGGACAGTGCCTGGCATATGGTAACTATATAACCAGTGTTAGATATCACCATCATGATGTTCATTGTGGCCACAGGTGACCATACAGCCTAGTTTCCTATTCCTCCCTCAGAAGAGTCCCAATTTGGGCAACAAATCACATGATCATCCTATCACTATCTCATGTAAGTACTGGAGGGCCATTAAATAAAATTACATAGAACAGTACAACTTTCATAGCTGGTGCTGTTAGTTCTCTTCTTCCTCTTCCCCTGGACCTTCACCCTCTCTAGGTCAGGAGTAGGCCAGTGTGGCATTAGGTAGCAGGCTGGGAGCCACTAAGGAGAAGAAATCACAGTGGGATCCAGCACCAAGTATGTCAAGTAGGGACAGATACCCAACAAAAATCAGAGAACAAGAGATCCAGCCATGGGACCACAGTTCCTGGAAGAACCAAAAAGATGCTAGACCCCTAGGTAGATGGACTTTGTTACTGGAAATGTGAGCAGAAAGTAAGGGTTGGTCATAGAAGAGCAAGGCAGCTAGTGCAGCTAGTGGAAAACCAGAGAAGACCCAGAGAATGGACACCACCATGTTTAAGTTTCCAAGGCTTACACAAGCCCTGCCCGTGGAGGGAGCTGGTTCCAAAGTCTGGCATAGCATTGTCCAATGGCAGCACAGTGAAGGAGAGAACACTCAAGTCAGGTGACCTAGCGTTCAGCCCGAGCTCTGCTGCTAACTGATGAGAGACTTTTTGGCAGATGGCATTCACTCTCTAAGCTTTGATTTGCTGACTATAAAAATGAGGCATCAATCCCAGGTCTCTTCTAACCCTATACAGCAAGTGGTTAAGAGCACAGATTCTAGAATCAGAGAAGACTTGTTTCACTCCACCGCAATGTGATAATGGGCAAATTGCTGGACTCTTTTAAACCTTGATTTCCTCACTTGTTACATGGAGGACGTAATCATACTTATATCTTGGAGATGTGATCAAATTTAAAGAGGTAAAACATTAGTTAAGCACCTAAAACAGAGGACCTCACAATATTTAGAATCAGGTTCAGCTGCAAGTAATTGAAACACCCCAAATAGCAATGACTTAACAAGATAGAAGCTCGTTTCGCTCCATTATTCAAGAAATCTGCAGCTGTCGGACGAGGGCTTATATGACATTCCACTGTGTTGGGGAGTCAGGTGCTTTCCATCTTGCTGTTCTGTGCTGAATGGCTGCCTTTCCCAAGGTCACCTAATGGTCCAGGATGAAGGCTGCAAAATGTTATCTTTACTTTGAGCAGCCATCAATTAAAAACCAGGAGATTTATTTCTACAGAAAGAGAAATAGATCTTGAGGACAACTAGTAGCCTCTGTCATAACCCTCAGTAAGTGTTAACTGTTATTTGTACTGTTATTGTATTATTGTTTGTACTGTATTGTAGTATTTTGTATATGTTTGTTATTAATGTTCCAAAGATTTTACATGTAAGAATCAAATACCTCTAGCAGCTCAAAGGAAAAGGACTAAAGATAATAACCAAGGAAATTATTATAAAAACTGATTTCCATTAGAGTTTTACTTTTACCCCAGACAGTGGAGGGTTTAAGGATAGAGATATGAGTGTCACTCTGGCACCTGATTTCATATTCATAACAGTTGTGCAAAAACCCCAAAGTGATTGAGAAACTATGGCTTGGCTGATGAACTAAAGATTATACAGAAGAGAAATCAAACAACCATAAGACTCTTAAATATCTGGGAATATCACATATTTTAATAGCACAAAATGGAAATCAATTCCAATTTCAAATGAAGAATATATATGTGCTGGAATTAAATGCTCTTAAAATGTTTATGTTCCCTTTTGGCTCGAAAAGGAAGAAAAACATCAAGAAGAGTATGTGATATATGAACAGCTATATTAAAAAATAGGAATCCATCCTTCAGTATGGATTTTTTTTAATTGGCACCATATAGTCCAATAAGGCACATGTACCATCATAAACTAGACATCAGAAAACTGAGAATAAACAATAAAAATACATTTCTAAATGAAGGCAAAATATGGAAGTGTATATATTCAGATTCCCTTCTCTCAAGCTATGTTTGATGTTATTTGAAGCTTTCATTTGCTGACATGTACATGAAAAACCTAAACACAAGATGAAGACTCTGATAGCAAAAGTCTCCAGAAATGTAGTGTATCTCTAAGCTTTTGGGGGTTTCTTTTTCACCTTTTTTCTTTTCCTAATCTTTAATCACCATGATATAATTTTTTAGTGCGTTTAATAATAACTTCTCTCATCAATCTTCTCCTCCTTGTGATCCAGCTGAAGGTTTGCAGGAAAGCACTCCCTTCTGGGCACTCACGTCCCTTCTGCATGGCCTCCTGGCAGGGCATTAACCTGCCATTCGGGGAACACAAGGAACCCGGGGAAAGATCAGCATAAATATCGCCATCAGCCTCTGAAGTGCACGCCCAACTGTGCTGCTCCACGCGGAGGTGCTTTTCCGCGTAGATCACCTAGCAGTCTCCTGTGCAAATCTAACTTTTCTCCCTTAAATGCCCTCAGGAGAACTAAAATAGGAGGTAGCATTTGCAAGGCAGGGATCCCAGTGACTTCCTCTATTTCAATAATTTTAAGCTCATTTTCCAAAATTACCCAGCTACCGGGGGTATGTCTACCTGATGTTAATATCTGTTTGGAAAGTGAAAGTGTATATAAATTAGTCGACCTATTAGGAATCAGACATTTGGCATCTGCTTTGAGCAAACAGAGTACATTGTCCTGCTTGACCACATGATCCATGAACAGCCTGTTGCAACCAAAACTTCTCTTTCCTGGCTTCCTCTACCTATCAGTTCAACACCATCTGTACAGCACCTCTAACAGATTGGCACCTCAAGTGCTTTATGTAATGATAAATCTTTTAATATTCGGTTTCCTTTCGTTTTTAATGGCTTGCATTTTTTTCTTTTTAAAAAAGTTTATTTTCAAAGAGAGAGAGCGAGAGAGAGAGCATGAACACGAGCAGGGGAGGGGCAGGGAGGAAGAAGAGGGAGAGAGAGAATCCCAAGCAGGCTCCACACTATCAGCACAAACCCAGATGTGGGGCTTGAACTCACAAACCTTGAGATCACGACCTGAGCCAAAATCAGGAGTTGGTCACTCAACTGACTGAACGACCCTGGCACCCCTGAAAGGTGCTTTTTGAAAAAAAAAAGAATGTTGCTAAATGTCTTCTGGGGGGTGGAGGAAGAGGATGGGAATTACCCCAAATCAAGAACCATGGCTTTCAGTCTGCAAAGGATGCTTTAAATGTTTGCTCACACACTCTTTCTTTTTAAAATAACTCACACAATTCTTTAAAAAAATTTTTTTATTTTAGTTTATCGTAAAGTTGGTTTCCCTATAGCACCCAGTGCTCATCCCAAGTGCCCTCCTCCAAATGTCAGTAGATGGCTTTGCTGCTTTTTCCACTTTTATTCCTCCTCCTTTTACTGATTTTTTCCTCCCCTTTTTTCACCTTTTGTCTCTGTCCCTTTGCGCTCCTCCCCCACTGCAGTGTTGTCCCTTCCTTTGGTGGCAGTACAAGGTGAGTAATAATCTCTCTTGCATTGTTTTCCTGAATTTCATGGCCAACTGTTGAAGCATGTGCCTTGTTACTTGATTCCCCTGCAGCTGGTAGACCTTGAGAGACAGGGGCCACCGTCTATGGATGGGAGGAGATGAGTCGTGGTCCTATTTTATAGAAAGGGTAATAAGTGGTCAGAGATTTTCTTGTTTTCAGGGAAAAAGGGAGTGCTGTTGCATGTGGAGGGAAAGCATCTTCCTAGATAATTTCACTTTTCTCCTCCTCCTGTACTGAAATGGTGAGTCGTGTGTATCAGTCAAGCTCCTGGCAAGAAGCGGATATCAAACTGAACAGAGGGAATTGAAAAGAGTTTGGGTAAGGTGCTTTCTACAAAGGTATAGGCGTGGTTCAAGGAACTCACCAGAGAACAGTGAAGCACTCTGATGCTGGGAAACAGTGGGATGCCATTCCCACCTAGGCCTAGAGAGGCAAGGTGTAGGAACAGTTACTCAAGTTGGAGAAATCTATACCACAGGACAAAGCCAGTCCTAAGGAAAGTTGTGCTCTTTGTTATAGACACCAAGGCAAATGAGAGTGATCCAGGAGAAAGATGCTGAGAAAGTAAATGAGTAAATAAATACAATGATCTCTTTCCCCTCCTGGCTTCCAGTCTCCTACTGGCCTGCCCATTGGCCAAACCCAGCAGGACGCTGGGGGCAAAGAAGATGCGGTAAGCTTGGAGGACAGTCCTGGAGCGCAAAGAATATTACAACAATCTAGTTTTTATCAGTTTGACCTTTGTGTGTGAGGTGTGTGCAGTGACACTAATGATGTGAAAATACTGATGAAAATTAGGACATATATGATGACAGTAGTAGTCATGATTGGCAGTAGTAGTGGTGATATCACCTTACTTTCATAAAATACTTTAGGGGTGCTTGGGTGGCTCAGTCGGTTTAGCATCCGACTTCGGCTCAGGTCATGATCTCACAGTTTGTGGGTTCGAGCCCCGCGTCGGGCTCTGTGCTGACAGCTAGCTCAGAGCCTGGAGCCTGCTTTAGATTCTGTGTCTCCCTCTTTCTCTGACCCTCCCCTGCTCATGCTGTCTCTCTCTCAGAAATAAATAAACCATTAAAAAAAAATACTTTAGGGGCACCTGGGTGGCTCAGTCAGTTAAGCCTCCGACTTTGGTCCAGGTCACGATCTCACAGTTCGTGGGTTTGAGCCCCACGTTGGGTTCTGTGCTGTCAGCTAGCTCAGAGCCTGGAGCTGCTTCTGATTCTGTGTCTCCCTCTCTCTGACCCTCCCCTGCTCATGCTGTCTCTCTTTCTCTCTCAGAAATAAATAAAACATTAAAAAAAACTTAAAAAAAAAACTTTATACTTCTAAAGTGCTTCCGCACACATATCCACTTGGCCCGAGATAGATGGACAAACTTTGAAGTGCTCAGATTGCTTTGTGAATGGTCATTTCTTGTCTTAATTGTTGGTTAATGGTTCATATGTAATTAGAATGTTTTATTTACTTATTTTAATAATACATGATGAAAGCCTACTATGTGCCAGTTTCTGCATTAGCTGTGAGCAAGAGAAAGGATCCCTTTCCTCTTTGAGACTATACTCTATAGTTAACTTTGAATTTTAGACAGATTCCCTGGTGAAAAACAGATGTGGCTCAAGTAATATCACCATACAGATTTCTTGCTCAAACTTTTTGTACGTGGTCTGAAAGGATGCTTATAGAAGCTGGGTCCACTTTATACCTTTTCATTCTACTAAAACCCCAGTTCCTACTTGTCTTATCTTGTCTGATGCTGAACGATGAGAAATGTGGAAACACCAAGTTAAAAGCAAATAGAGCCATCCTATTCTCATAGTAATCCCTAGCTAGCAAAGAACAACAGTAGGATTGTTCTGTTTCCTGTGTTTTTCCTAAAGAAATTTATTTCTTTTTTTTTTTTTTAATTTTTTTAATGTTTTATTTATTTCTAGGAGAGAGAGAGAGAGACAGCGTGAGCAGGGGAGGGTCAGAGAGAGAGGGAGTCACAGACCGAAACAGGCTCCAGGCTCTGAGCCGGCAGTCAGCACAGAGCCCGACGCGGGGCTCGAACCCACGAACCGCGAGATCATGACCTAAGCGAAAGTCGGACGCTTAACCAACCAAGCCACCCAGGCGCCCCAGAAATTTATTTCTTTTGAGAGAGAGAGAGAGAAAGCTAGCCCGCACTGTCAGTAGAGCATGATGCAGGACTTGACCCCATGAACTGAGAGACCATGACCTGAGCTGAGATCAAGAGTCAGATGCTTGACCAACTGAGCCACGCAGTCACCCCTTCTGTGTTCAATTTCTGAAATATCTATGATATCTCTCTGCTGAGGAACTAATGAATGAAAAAGAATATGGGACATGGGACTTACAGCCAGAAGATCAGAGTTTTGAGACCTGGATCTGCCACAGACTAGCTCTTGGATGTCAGACAAGTCATTTGATTTTTCTGAGTCTCCATTTCTTCATCTATAAAATTGAGGTAGTAATCAGGACAGAAAGATTGTTATTTGTATTAAATGAAGTAATGTGTGTAAAAGTTTTGTTAGAACTACAAATACTTACCCACATTATGGTTATAAGAATTGGCCAATGAATTCAATGAAATGCTCACATATTTTGCTATTAAAAATCTGGATCTTGAGAAAGATTCACTAATTTTATTTTTCATCTAATTATTTGGTGTCATACTGTTATAACCACAAGTACTTTTATAAAATTTCTGTGCAAATGCATTTCCCTTGTAAATGAAACAAATTCAGTATACAAAGAGATAATTTCTCAGTGACTTTCTTTGAACATAACTGCTTTTCTTTTTGAATTCAGCTACAACTTCTGCCACAGGCTCCTCTTATCTGAATCCTTCCTTTCTGGTACTGTTAACCAAGAGGATTTTGGCAAGTGCTTACCCTACCATGCTGTCTTTCTGCAGAATCTTCCAAAGGCTGTGACTACAAAGGTATGGATGTGTGAATCCAGGCCCCACCAATTTCTAGCCATGTGACCTTGAGAAAGTACTTAGCCTCTTTAAGCCTCAATTTTCTCATCTACAAAATAGAGGATAGTTGTTTATTCTTTATTTGGCCCTAACCCCCCAAAACAAAGCCCAAACTCCTTTCTTCTCTGCTTTGGAAGTCCAACCCTCTACAGATAGCATCAGTGAGGCTTGCTTGAGTCCAGCTGACGGAGGATTAGCATTCAAAGGTGAGAGAGGTTGGAATATTTCTTAATCCTCTTGTGTCTCAGCACTGCAGATCTGACAGGGGCCATATGCCTCCAAGACCAAGCGTTTGCAGTAGCTCTTTCTCCGGTGCTGGCCGTCACTGAACTCTGGTAGCACCATTCTTCCCTTTCTCCTTTAGTCCTAGGGCAGCTTTTGCTAGTCCCTGGTACCTCACTGCCCCATCAGGTCCATAACCCTGCCCAACACCTATAAATAGTCTCTTCACTAAACTGTCTTTGTAATCACATCTGCATGTACTTTCCACATCCTGCTGGGCTACTGGACTGATACAGAACCTTGAAAATAGTAGGTACTTTCTAGGACTGTGGGTTAAGCAAATAATGTAGGTAAAGACTTAACAACAGGGACTGAGATATCAGAGCTTGATAAATATCAGCAATTATCATTTTTCTTTTCACCTGTCTCTGAAAACTCAGTTTTCTGACTTGCTTTTCCATCTCAGCGTAGAACTCAGCCTTCAGATCCCCTCTATCCCATGCCTACCCCCGCTCCCACTCCTACCCTGGCCCAGCATCTGAGACTACAGTTTTCTGGATGACCCATTAGGGAGATTGGACAAGATCAAACATTCCTGAAAGCAACTTATTCACACTGTTAAACAAAATCAATCCAAAAAATTACCCACACAATTAGAAAATACATTGAGTGACCATATCATTAACTCTCATTCATGAATTACAGTGTTAGCATATATATGCAGCAGAGTAATTTGTGGGGAAATAGATGAAAAACTCATTGTTAGCCTCTTAACAGAAGATCTATATTCAGTAAATCATAAAGGGAGGAACAGCCTAGGATAATAATGCAGACTAGTAATGATAATTGTAGTAAATTTTAGTTTGTCAGATTAATTGAAGAGGCTCATAAAATACCAATAAAGTCCAGTTTTAAAAATAATTATTAGATATTTGAGTTTTTCAGAGATGGGCAAACAACTATAAAACTCTCATTTTGAAAGTGTTAAATCTGCCTTTAAAAAAATAGTAAAGAAGTGGGGTGCCCTGATGGTTCAGTCAGTTAAGCATCAGACTCGTGACTTTGGTTTAGGTCATGATCTCATGGTTAGCGAGTTCAAGCCCCACATTGGGTTCTGCACCTATGCTGCCGAACCTACTTGGAATTCTGTCTCTCCTTCTCTCTGCCCCTCCCCTGCTTGTGTGTATACTCGTGCTCTCTCTCTCCCCCTCCCCCGAAAACAAACAAACAAATGAATAAACAAACATTTAAAAAATAGTAACAAAGTTTGGAACATTGTAGAGAAATAGAACCAACATAATTTTTTTTAAAAAGCAAAGGATTAATGTTTCAGTGAGATTATTTCTTAACATGTGTTGTATGATTTTAGGGATAACCTTCATAGAGACATCCTGGTACCGTACCATTCTAAAACTGGTCAAGAAAACAGCCACCTCAAGCTGGGAGAAAGAAGAACTGGAAGCCTGCAGCTGAAGGTTTCAAGGAACAGTCACAAACCACATCCCTGAAGCACTGGCATGGGTGGCATTGTCAGAACTCTCAGGAGAGTCTAGAAGTCACAAAGCTTCTAGCTGCTGAAGTGGAACCATAAACAGCCATGCAGGCCGCACAGAAGAACCATAAACTTCAAAGGGTCACATGGAAGAAGCTATCGTGTCTGATCTTCATTAGCAAACTGTCACCCAAAACCATACCGAGGAGGGGTCCTGGGAAATAAAGTCCCCAGACTTCCAAGGTTGTGGCGATGGTCATGATGAATCAACAGCAAACAATCCACCAGAAGTACCATCAGAGACACCATCCTAGGTGCTTTAGAACACTGTTTTATTTAAATCCTAACAAGAATCATATGCAGTAGGTATAGGTATTCCCATTTTACAGATAAGTAAACAGAGTCTGAGAGACGTAGTAATTAGCACATAGGCATAAAAAGAAACAAGATTTATATTCCCATTTGTCTAGCTTTCCATAACATCCTCCTTCCTTTTATATAAATTATGAAAGACCATGCTCCTTTTATCTGAAGAATCCAAATCACTATCAACATAGGAACCAACACTTCCTATGATAGAAAATAAAGTATGTGAGAATGATCAGCTGGGTTAGTTTGAACAAGTTTTGCAAATGAATGTCAATAATTTCCAAGTTCTCTTTTTAGAGATTATCACCCACTGTGGTCTCATACCCTGTAGTGCCTCAGAGTGCAAAATAATCATGTCCCAGTGAAATAATACCTTATTTTTCAGCTGCTAGAAGGTGATTTGGGTTTCTCAATGGAGAAGAGGAATGAATAAAAATTAGGCCAGCAGAAGTCAACCATCAGGAAGTCTAAGGCTGGGAATGAGTGGGGATATGCTCTTAATCAGAACCAGGATCTGATTTCCACCTGCTTATCCCAAAGCCCACTTAGAAACAGATTCAAATTCTGGGAATTACTTCAGAATTTAACTAGTCTTCTAGGAGCAGAATTCTGCAAATAGTACGGACCTCCCCAAGCAGCTGCAATCCAGACATTCATTCTCAAACCGTGTGTTTTCGATATGAGGAAGATGTGAGGAAGAAAAGGGAT
The DNA here is from genome assembly GCF_003009895.1 of Hyaena hyaena. Taxonomy (NCBI): domain Eukaryota; kingdom Metazoa; phylum Chordata; class Mammalia; order Carnivora; family Hyaenidae; genus Hyaena; species Hyaena hyaena. Next base: position 650,259 of record NW_024081342.1, read on the forward strand.
GCCAATTTCTCCTTGATACTCAAACACCCAAGTGGAAATAAGCAAAGGCTAAATAGAGAGTACAAGCTGGCCAGAAAAGCATATTAATTCAAAGGAAAGATGAGAGACTGAGGGTCAAGTGGATAGAAGTAGAAGGGGTGAAGAGTATATGAATCACGGTTAGAGGAGCATCTCAGAGACTGAGAGCTTTGAGAGGGATCAGTTGTAAATGAAGTGGAGGTGAGTGACTAAGTGTCCAAGGTCAAGTTAAGTTGAAGGCTACCGATAATAGCAAATTTAAGAAGGGTATGGGAGGCCAAGAAATGTTGATGGTGAAATAACTGGGTCCTATGTTAACCACACTCTTACCAAGACCTTCCATTCTTTGGTCTTCCTAACTGTCCTGCCCACCTTGCTAATCCTCAGCTTGCTGTTTGGAGAAAATCATATAACCACACTGGTGGACTCCACTGGAAACCTACAGTTTTTGAACTCCATTGAGTGGTCATGCTGAGCAATCTTCAGGTAATCCTTGTTGATTCATATTTTTATTCACACTAGTAGCTCTTTAAACTCAAAGCCACCTACCCTTCCTGAAGGCATCCTCATTCTGATTTGAAAACCCTCCCTCCAACCTCACAGAAAAAAAAAAAGAAGAAGAAGAAGAAGAAGAAGAAGAAGAAGAAGAAGAAGAAGCAGCAGCAGCAGCAGCAATCAGACTGGAGCTTCCTTAAAATCCACCCACCCTTTATATTCATTACTTTATCTGTTCTAAACTGTCTATTGTTTGCTAATCTAACTTCAACCTGACCCCTCTTAAGAATTTGCTATGTGAATTAGCATCCCAAGCTTATATCAACAACAATGGCATTTCTGCTGGCTCTTTCACCAGGGTTTATAAACATAAGTCTTCCTCACCTTAAAATTCATATTTCTTTGCCCATCATGATTAATTAAGCTGCTACCACATCTTTTCCTTTAACAGCTACCTTTTATGAAGCCTCACTTGTTTCCCCATTCCTCACCAACTATTCACTCCTGCAATTCATTAAGACATGCGACAAATATTTATGACAGCTAAAACCTGTTTTATGTACCTACTGCGCAGCTAAAACTCTACCTAAAAAGACCACTGCTTATTCACTTGCCAAGTTCAGTCCTCATCTTTCGGGTCACTTTTAGACTTTGTCACCACAATTCCTCATTGGAATCCTCCCTTATACTAGCCTTAAAATCATTTCCCTCTTGGTGAACATCTACTTCTCTATCCATTTGTTCACAGTTTCCTTGGAGACTCTTCTTCCTCCCCAGGATCTTCCCAGGATCCATCTTCAAACTTTTTCCTTCTTTATATACCTTCCTTCATCAGTTACATCAAATCCTGTGAATTCTACTATACTCATGATTCAAAATCTATATCCAGTCCCCATATTTCCCCTGAGCCATTTTCTCAGATGCCTGCTAAACATTTGTTTGCCCTACAAGCACTTCAAACTAAATGCATTCAAAACAGAACTCATGAATTCCCCCCATAGCAGATCCTCCTTTGTTTGTAAAATTCCTGCCCTGAAAGGAGGATAGGGAAGGAGGCTGGAAAAATTGAACAAAATAGGAGAGTCTGTAATACGAGGAACAGAAAAGGAGGGGAGAAAAGGGTTAGAAAAAATTATAATAAACACTTATTGCCTGTTTCGTAGCTAATTTATTTCTTTGTTTTTAATTTTTTTGTTATTTAATACACACACACACACACACACACAAATAAGGCAAATAATTAAGGCAAAATTAAGGACAAAAAATTATTTTGCCAAAAAATTAAGGCAAATAATGGCTCCCTGATAATGCCCATGTCCTAATCCTTGGGACCTGTGAATATGCTGCCTTTAATGGCAAAATCTACTTTATATGTGTGATTAAAGTAAGGATCTCAAGATAGGAAGATTATCCTGGATTATCTAAGTGGGCCCAATGTAATTAGAGGGTCCTTACAAGAAGGAGGCAGGAAGGTCAGAGGCAGAGAAGGGGAGATAAAGTTGGGATCAGAAGTTGAAGTGATGAGGCCTTGAGCCAAGGAACATGAGACACCCTAAAGCAGCAAAAGGCCTGGAAGGGATTTTCCTCTAGCATTTCCAGAATCTCCAGCCCAGCCAGTACCTTGCATTTAGTTGTGAGGAATGATTTCAGACCTTTGACCCTCAGACTGTAGAATAATAAATCTGTGGTTTTTAAAAAATTTGTTTAACCTTTATTTAATTTTAAGAGCTAGAAAGACACAGAGCATGAGCAGGGGAGGGCTAGACACAGATTCCAAGCAGGCTCCAGGCTCTAAGCTGTCAGCACAGAGCCCAACATGGGGCTCAAACCCATGAACTACAAGATTATGACCCGAGCTGAAGCTGGATGCTTAACCAACTGAGCCACCCAAGCACCCCTAAATCTGTGTTGTTTTAAGCCACAAAGTTTGCGGTAATTTGTTACAGCCCTATGGATACTGTCATTAGATCCATTTACATAAGAGGACATTGAAGCCTAAGGCCTATAAATAGCTGGTCTAAGATCATACAACTACTAAGTGACAGAGCTGAGATTTGAACTCAGGTAGTTTTGGCCAGCCACACTATGGCATTAACTCAATGCTGAACCCAAAGGGGTTGTCTAAACTCATGATCCAAACACGGTGGGAGTCCAAACGCAGAAACGAGGAGCTAAAGAGCAACAGACTGGGGACCAAGGGACCTAAAACAGGGGGAAGGCATTCAAGGGTGGCCTTGCATAAGCTGCACTGTCACCCAGCATGGACGCAAGCTCACTTGTGCTGGCAGCACTAGGAGGGCTGGCTTTGTTTACAAGGTGGTGCAGGGCACACTGTTGTTTTCCTCTCTGTTTAGAGCATCGCCGCCAGGCAGTGTATAAGCTAGAAACTTTGAATTTCTTTGTTTAGGCATCTTAATGAGCATGTTCTTTGTGCTTTCTGTGTGCTAGATGGCATGCCGGGTCCTAGAGGTATGACCTGAAATCATGTGTGTTCTTGCCTCCTCTCCATACTCTCTTTCATAGTCAATGTTTCTTCCTCTGGCCTGCTCTGCCACATAATTTATATGTCTACTATTGTGTAGGTTATTACCTTTAAGCTACCTGACTAGATCAAGCAAAATTAAATGCGAGACTGATTCTCAGGTTGCTGAGGGCTTGGGAGATGGGCACTCCTATATACTCCTGGCAGAGTGTAATTTGGCAATATACATAAAGAGTCCTGAAATGCTTATAAAATGTGATCCTCAGTAATTCCACTCCTAACACTTTCTTCTAAGAAAATAATCAGATTGACATACGAGGGTAGTTGCTTCAGTAATATGTATGATAGAAAAAAAAAAAAAAGAGTAATCTAAATGCTAACATTAACAGAATGGGTAAACAGATCTTGGTGAACCCAAAAGATGGAAATCTATGCAGCCACTAAAAAACAGTTTTTAAAATAATATTTAGTGACATAGCAAAATGCTCACGATATCTTATTAAATATAAAATAAGTCAAACCCAGACAATAGAGATATCACATTACTTGTGATTGGCTTTGAGTAATAGAAGTATGGGTTATTCTTATTTTCTTACATATGCTTCTCTTGTGTTTGAAAGCTGTTCCACATGAACATATATTACTTTTATAACCAAGATAAAGACAACCAGTAAATATCATTTTAAAAAAAATAGTTTGTGCCAATGGTTCTCTGTTTACTTTCCTAAGTCCTTTGCCAGCTCCACTCCCACCTCCAGAGCAAGTGACTTCATGGGCTCTGCATCTCTCAGGCTTTCATGCCCATGTTTTCAAGTTGGATTGAATCAATACGAGTCTCTGGCAAATGGAAAATAGAAGAATAGAGATTGGGCTATCTGTTCTCACAGATGTCTGGTACATTTTGCATCTTTCGAAACATGCATATTGGGCGGTATCACTTGCGGCCACAGATCCCGTCAGGCAACTGTTTCTCACAGCTATGGCTCTCTCTAGAAGCTGGGAACAACCCTGTCCTCATGCATTTTCAGGCCTCCAGCCAGTAGGCTTCTTGCTTCCTAAACCTCTCAACACTCTTCCCTGTGGGCTCCCTTCACCCTGCCCACATCTGCAAGTTGCCCTACATTAAACTCTTTTCAATTAACCCTATGAGTGTACCATCTGTCTCCTGGCAGGCCCCTGGCTGGTGCCACGTTTAAGGTGAGTTTACCACAGCTGCAGGAGCACAGAGTGGGGGCAGAAGCAGATGGCTTGTGTTCACAAAGCAGATGCAGTTGCTCAATAGCAGGATCGTTGTCTGGGAGAAGCAATGAGAGCTGAGTCTGAGTTAAGAGTGATTTGGTTGGAGACTTTTTCCAGAAAAGTGATGGTATTCATCAAGTTGGAGTTCAGGCAGTGTAGACAGAGCATGTGGAAGAAGCTGAGCTTATAGTTTCTCAGATACAAACTTTATTGGTAGTTTTACAGCTGCTAGTGGGAAATTTGAAGAATGTCTCAGTTCTAACTCAGAAGAGTTCATTTGTAAGACTTATGGATGTGCAGATGCATTCATGGATGCAGCATGATTACCTTTTCAAAATTTGCAAGAATTTGTTTGGACTCAGAACGCAAACACTGCAGAGTATCTGGTCATTTCTGTAGTGCTATGTGATTTTGCTTTAAAAGTAACCCTTAGCCTCTGCTCCTCACTCCTGCCCAAATCAGGTGTCTCCTGCTGTACTGATCAGATATCTAACCCTTGTTCTTAGACAGTATCACTTTTACTTTCTGAACCAGACTTTGACATTCTGCTCTGGTGTTAGGCTTCCCTGCTCCCACCTTTGGGTTGGCAAACTGTGTATTGACTCCTTCTTGCCTCTAGCAGATGAAGCAGGATGACAGACACGCCCCCACCAATGAACTGCCTCCAAAGCCAGACTTTAGCCTTTGAGCCTGAGTCCTTGGGCAAAGTGATTTGAGCAATAAAAACTTACCTGTGCACAGTGTATTTTCCCAAGGACTTTCAGCTCTACCTCACATGAGTCTGGATCTTTCCTGCCAAGATAAAAGTCAGGGGGAAGGGGCAAGTAAAGAGACTGGGAAGCAGCCCACAGCCAGAACAAATTCCCTTATTGCCTCCAGACAGGAAGTTATGGTGAGAAATGTTTTTTTTTTGGTCAGAAATACATTGGAATCCAACGTAGGTAAGCACCTCCCACCTGCCCCTGTCCCTTTCTTTCCCCCCACACAGTAGAAAGGTGGTGCTGTCTGGAGGCGATTTCCAGGGATTCTATCTTTGGAGAGTTACAGGCCAGGTTCCGTAGCCTGTACATCTAGCTATAGAGCCTTTTCAGAGCTCCCAGATAATGAAGTGTTGGGGAACTGACTCAAACCAACTGAATTCACAAAAATTGTAGTTTAAATTAAAAAAAAAACAACCAACAACCAAATACTGCTCTAAAGTGTTCCATCTCATGTCAATTCTATAAGGAGCATAGGTTCTGTTATTAATTCCCTTTATGACAAAGAAACTAAGACATAGAAAGGTTGAGCAACTTGCCCAAGATCCCAGATAGTAAGTGGCAGAGCCCAGATTGGGGCCCAGGCATCTGGTTCAGTCGCCTGTGCCCTTAACTGATGCACCAGGATTCAGGATGACACTTAGATTAGACATTCCTGAAGTGGTGTTTGGATCTCACATTTTCTCCCTGAGGCAAACAGACGGAACTGTAACCTACAGTCGAGATTGCTTGGTGAATATTAAGTACAAACAAATGGGAATTAGGTTTTCTTAATGAAGGGTTCTTCAGCTAAGAGTGCTTGAAATATACTCTTCCCCTACTGAGGGAAACACCAGCCAAAGAGACAACTGGAATCTCCTGGTGAGGGTGCTTTTTTCTCTGTCCTGTGTGTGTGTTCTGGGTTGACAGGCCAAGTTCTTAGTCCCTCCTCTTTTCCTCAAGGGGCCATTAAAAGAGTTCTCTGGTAACACATTTTTCTCTTAGATATGTTAATGTTGTTGTCTTTGTCACAGTTTTAAACATGCTAATTACCGGGCTTTGACTTCAGCCATTCTCTAATCTCTTGATTGGAATTTAATCTGGAAACTCATTAGCCTACCCTTCACAATTTAACAATTCTGGTTTAGCTTTTACTGACTCTAGCCTCACCCTTTTTGAGTTGATTTGCTTAGATAAACTAAGTTCTGAGGTACTTTGCTGTATTGCCGTATTTATTCCCCCAGTTCCGGTCCTGTCACATGTCTGCATAGGCCAACGTTCATGTTAAACGGCCCTTTCCATATCACTCTGCATGGGAGTGGTGATATGTCCCCATTTGGCTAACTCTGAAATATTCTCTTTCCAAAGTTGGTTTACCTAAAGCCGCCTACACCTGTAAAGTGATTCTGTTGCAGGATTTTTTACCACAATACCCAGGATTTATTGCCTCACCACTTCAAAGAATGAAGAGGTGGACACAAAATGCGCAGCAGGTGAAAGTTTACTAGAGTATAAGATCAGAAAGGAAGAATAGTAGGAAAGCTCTCTTTACAGAGAGGGGGCATTCGAAAGTGAATGCCTGTGACTATAGGCAAGAGTCTCTGTTTTAGAAGGTTCTGGTCGCCCTCCCCCTCCCTTCCCCACTGTTCCTTCTCAGGTCCCGCCCCTAGTGGCTTGATAACTCTAGGTGCAGGGTTGTCAATTTCTGATTGGTTCATTTCCATTGTTTGAGGGGTGTTTTATGGTCTACTACTTATTGTTAGGTGTTTTGTCAAATTCCTAAGGGAAACCTGAGGGGGAGTAGGTGGTGTCTGTTACATTCTTAAGAGGAACCTTAAGCCTGAGGGGGTTTGCTACAGTCAGACACACCCAGCATTGTTCCAAAATATTTGTTTTTCCCCACCCAGGGATCTCAAGTTCTAATTGTCTCTGCCTACTGAAGCCTAGCTTTTACTATTCCTCTATTAAAGTTTCATTACTTAACCCAATTTAAGTGGGCCTTCTAGAACCCTTAGTGATTAAAACTAAAAATACCCAAACTCAGTGGTTTTAGTTGAGGTCATCTGTAATAAAATGAGAAATAATTTTGAAAACTTAGTCAACTACCCAGATGCACATTGATTGGGCAGGAAAAGGTACAGGGCTGATTTCCTCAAGATTGAATTTGAGAGAATTCTGTCTCAAGAGAGAGAAGGAGTAAGTGGAGAATGAGAGAGAGAGAGAGAGAGAGAGAAGATCTTGGGATTAGGGGTAAAATCTTAGAGAAAAGGAGAATGAATTCATTGTTCACCTTAACTGTAAGTTAAGGAGTAGCTCAAAAATTTGGTTTGTTGGGCAGATTTTATTTTTTTAATTTTAAGGGTTCTTACAATCAATATCTACAAGGCAAAACTGTGGAAACTTTCATTGCACATGACAAAATGGTTGTAACAAAAACAAAGTTTGAGAGTTGGCTAAAGAAAGTTGATTATGTGGATCACCACTTTTAGTTCTTAAATTTGATGAAAATTATAGATTTAGAAATAAAATAAACAAATCACTTAGCAGCCATTTTTCATCACTTAAAATATCCTTTGAGCATTTTTCTAAGGCACACATGAAACTAGTGAGTAGATCAACATCATTTATCAGCCATTACATGTCAGAAGTGACCCAATCTCACAGGAGGAAGACATTATTGAAATTTTCACCAGTCCTGGAATGAACATATTCACTAATTTCCCTCTTGGCCACATTCTGCTGATCTCAGTGTTTTTCTCAATAATATGTAACCTCCAGGAGAGCAGAGGTATTATATCTCATGTTTATCACCATATCTTAGTTTATTTGGGCTGTTAGAATACCATTGACTTAGTCACTTAGAAACAACAGAAATTTACTCCTCATAGTGCTAGAGGCTGAAGTTCAAGATCTAGGTGCTAGCAGATTCCATGCCTGTAAGAGTCTGCTTCTTAGTTCATAGATGGCCATCTTCTCATCCTGTCTTCACCTGGTTGAAAGGTGACTGAGCTCTCTAGGGTTTCTTTTATAGGGGCAATAATTCTATTCATGAGGGCTCCACTCTCATGATCTAATTACCCCCCAAAAGCATCACTTCCAAATACCATCATACTGGGAATTAGGATTTCAATATATGAATTTGGAGGGGACACAAAGATTCAGTCTATAGCACACTATGAATGCTAAAACTTAAGAACCTGATCTATAGCAGTCACTTGACAAATATTTGCTGAACAACTGAATTGATGTTTTCTCCATGATTATTCTGGTCTAGCTCATAAAGTGGTAAAGAATCCATTATCCTTTTTATAAGCATATTTAGATTCCTGACTTCACCAAACATTATAAACCTAAGGCAGAGATGAGAAATTGTCTGGATGAAGCTGAAAGACCAATTGAAATAGCAACTTCTTCTTTAACCAAAGAGATGGGGAGAAACTGTTTTTCCTGACAGAAAGTAATCCAAAGCATATTTTTTTGTTAAGACAATATGGATGTACTATGGGGTCTAATGCAAAATTCACATTATGCTTTTGGATAGAATATGAGACATCAGAGGTGTGTTTTTCTTGCAGTGACTGCCTTCCCCAGATGCTAGAAGTTCAGACTGACAATTCTATGCCTCTAGGAGCCCTGCCCAAAGGCATTCAGATAATGGAAATTTAGACCATTGTATCTGGGCCAATTGTGAGCTGCCACTACTGAATAATCATAAACAAAACGTCTTTGGCTCTACTCTCTGCTAGTCTGTCCTTTGGGTTTTTTTTTTTTTTCTTTTAAACAACTGGAAGCATTTACAATACATTCTTTCATCTATTTAGCCATTTATATTTTTCATTAAGTTGGTTAATTAGTTATTACCTAAGCCCTCATTTACGTGCATAGCAGAGTTTTTTTCTATTTTTTATTTTTTTTATTACATCATGTCTTAGGTTGGATATATGAATGTCAAAATCATTGAATGAATGGTTCAGAGACTCATATGTACAAGTTTATTGGGGAGTATGCTCAAAATAATTCTTGTGCAGAAGTCAGTGATATAGGATTGTGTAGAGAAAGGAACTAAATGGAGATGCATTTTCAGTGAAGGTCCACTGTAACTGAGAAGGCCATTCAGAGTTGACCAGTCCATTTAGAGTTGACCAGTCTTAAGGCAAGGGACCTGGGCCTTTATACCCCCTGCTCCAGTAGATCACTCAATGTATGTAGGCATGTAGGCTGCCCTGTGGATAAGGTATGATTTCAGGCAGGGGGGCCCTATTCCACTGGGGAAGATTGCTAGACAGCATTTCCGCTGAGACTCAGTTGCTAACAGTTCTGGCACCAGGAGAATGAGTGTTCAGTCTTCAAGGTGGACCCGTGTGATACATCACAGCATATTTATTACTATAGGTGGGTTCAAATGCTCTTCCAAGGAGTTCCTCCTAACCATGTTGTTTCTTCTAATAAATAAATAAATAAATAAAATAAATTTTCTTCTAATAAATAAATAAAACCATGTTTTATTGCTTCTGTATGTGTCAGCCATAGTACAACTTTCAAATGCAGTTATTTAGGACCTTAGAGGGAAACATCCATGCCTCTATTCCAGAATGCAGAAAAGTAACATAGCTTGACTCTTGGTCTGGCTTTTCCCCACTCTTGACATCATTACTAACTCTTAAAAGCCAGTGTTCAACTTCTTTTCCTCAAGAAATTTTATTCAAGTATCCGTGGACTACTTATTCCAGTTGTCATCTAGTTCATTGTTATCAGGCCCTGGGTTCATACTGGCAATGAAAGATTGAAAAACCCTTGGGTCTATTGCCTATTGTTCATTAACTTACTGTTCATGAACTTCTTTTTTAATTTACTAGTACTGTGTTCTTTGCTAGAGATAGTTATTTTAAGTTTATGGATTGGTCTCACTCAAAATAATGTAATGAAAAACAGAATTTGGTAAAGAACGACAGTTGCTGTGACAATGCCTTCAGGTTGGTGCTGGGAGGCTCACTGAGAGCTGAGGCAGCTCCAAAAGAGCTTTCTTCTTTTTCCTGGATCCCTGGGGTCTCCAGAATTGAATTGGCCTTTTAGTTCTTTCACTAACAAGTAACCAAGCCTCTCTGATCTCCAGCCTACTACTACTACTTGATCCGCTTAGCTGATCATCAATTATCAGGTATAGCTCTTAACATCGGGTCATGTCTTGGGTCATCACTTGGCTTTGGGATGGCTGTCATGGAATCAGGGGACACTCTTGGACTAATCAGCAGTAATCCTAGTCCTTCAAAGAGCTTCGCATTGTTGTTTCGAGTAGAGGTCCACAATAAGGAATTTGCAGCTAGAGAAAGCTCACTGGGTTTGGTAGAAGTCATCACTAGCATGTGCTACTCTCCAGTTATACTCCCATTTGGGGGTATCAGGTACCAAAAACATATTTTGTACTTGGCAAATTGATAGTTCTTATTTGCTGCGAAGTTACCCCTTTTAGGTCTTATGAGATATGTCGCAGCCCATATATAACCTATGTATATTCTTTATTGTATTTACATTCTGGTTATATAAAAATGAGCTTGAAGATAATTGCAAAAAGTTGTAACAAATATGTACTAATAAGAATACACACTCTTGACGGACAAATACTAAGTAAATCAAATTTTCCTGATAGTGTTGAAATAAAAATCACACATTATTCATGTACACATGTGGTAAAGTATTAAAGGATTTTACAAATAGTTTTATACAATACAACCACAACTTTAAACATGGAAAGTCTTCAAACTTTCCATCATAAATCCATGGATTAGTGTCTAAATTATGGCATGGAAAATAAATGAAATATTATCAGATAGCGTTGTAGTTAGACATATTCAACATTCAATATTCATGGGATTTTGGGATTTGCTGCTTGTAGGACTGTGTAATCACAGCTAAACAAAACTATTAATTTGAGTTTGATGACTGAGTAAGGGTAGGAATTTTTTTATTTCTCAATTGATGAAAATTAATAGTTATCTGGCAATCAGAGAAAAGCTGCTATTTCACTGTTAAAATGTAGAAGCACTTTCTCTGGAGAAAAGCATGAATTTAGTCTAGGGTGGGAGAAAAGATTATTTTCACAAATATACCAAATTGAATTGGAAATATTTTCTAAATCTAAAATGTTAATGAGAATTAAAATCTCTATTTATGAATTATGATAGAAACCTGCCAGGAAAGACCTTCTGAGCCAGTCCCAAATATCTCCCTGCCCTTCTTGCTCACTGCCTTCTAGATAGATCAGCGAGTGTGAGACATGGGTAAAAGCATGGAAGGCAGGAGAAAGAGTCCAAGGGTATGGTTATCCCTTCTTCTCTCTCTTCCTTCCTCCTCTTCCTCCTTCCCCCTTCTACCCTCCCTCCCCACTTTTCCCTTCCTCTCTCTTTCTCTCCATCCCTCTGCCCTAACGTCCCCCTTCTATGACTGTGTTTTCAGGACTGTAACTCCTTCTAGTTCCAGGTCTCTTCTGGAAAGTTCCTCTTCCTATCCTCCCAGCTGTTGCCAGGCAGTCTCCACTGAGGTTCTAGCTTATGCCAGGCTGCCCAGCTTCTGGGTCCTGCTAACACTCCCTCCTCCCAGAATCCAGTGAATCCTAGAGAAGGAAGCACCTTCATGCTATGGCTAATCTTTGAATTGCCTTGCTATTTCCTGTTTGGCTGTTCAGCTCCTCCATCGACAGTGTAATTAATTCTTATATTTGATGCCCTTTATTTGAGATAGGGTGTGTGTTCCATTTGTCTGACTGGACCCTGAGTCCTGCAGAAACTCCCCCACTTCCCATGCATGGAATAGTATAATCATAGGACTGGACATTAAACAACCACATAGTCTATTACTTTGGATAAATACATGTACAGGTGGAAATATTCTACAACTACACATATGATAAATTTACATTTAACATTTAACATACTTGTGTTTAGTTTTGTGTGATTTATTCCAACATCCTTCTGTTTGATCTTTCCCAACCTTCAGCCACTTTCTACCCTGATTCTTTATACATGAAGATGTCAGGATCATGACTATTACATGCCATTTTATGCATACTATTCCTCTGCTCAAGCACCTGGAGGGTATTTCTTTGGTGAAACAGATCCAAACTTTTCAGGCTAGTTCTCAAAGCTCTCCTTCAAGCATTTCCCCCACTCATTTCCTTCTTCCCATATCTTTATCAGCTTATAGCATATGTTATGCTCTACTGAAGCCTATCTGTTCCAGTCAAACTATCTTGCTTCCCATTCTTAACATTAAATTTCCTGTTTTCTACCATTATGGCTTCACTAGTAGAGTACCATCCTTTCTTATCATATCTTTGAAACTGACAGCACCTTATATAGAATAAGAACAATAACTTGTGGGCGCTTTGGTGGCTCACTTGGTTAAGTGTCTGACTCTTGATCTTGGTTCAGGTCATGGTCTCATGGTTTGTGGGGTCAGTCCCATGTCGGGCTCTGTACTGACAGCATGAAGCCTTCGTGGGATTCTCTTTCTTCCTCTCTCTCTGTCCCTTCCCTGCTCTCTCATGCATTCTTTCTCTCTCTCTCTCTCTTCTCTCTCTCTGTATCAAAATAAATAAATAAACTTAAAAAAAGAACAATAACTTGTAATTAATAACGCATCCCCATACACATGCATATGTCTTCTGGATCTCTCTCTTCTTAAATACTGGCAATCTGCAGGAGTCTAGTCTAAGGCCTGTTGCCTTTTCATTCCAAATCCTTTCTCTGGCTGATCTCCTCCATTCTGAGGAGTTGAACTCCAAATTTATGGCTCTAAATATGAATCTAAATATCTAGTCTTCAGACTCCTGAGCTGCCATCCTTGTATTTCTGGCTGACCAAACACTTCTACCAGGTTCCCTTCAGACACATTAACATCAACTGTTCAGTCCCAAACTGAACTTACTATTCTTTCCCTACCATCCTCAGCACGTCCTTGCCCTTCCAAGATTCTCCATCTTTAATTAATAATGCCACCTCCTAACTAGAAACTAGTCTTTCCTGATTGCTCCTGAAACCTTGCCACCTTTTATCTGTGACAGATCCTAAAAGATCACTCCAGTCTGCCCATCCTCATCATCTAAATTGCCTTAGTCATTTGGGGGCCATTGTTATAACAATCTCTTCAACCTCATCCCCTGCTCCTTATTCTCTGGGTTCTCCACAAAGTTATTCTTTTCTCTTGTTCCTCTAGTACAAACAGGTTGAATCTTACCCATTTATTCTGTATCACACAGTCTACTCTTCAGCCTCTTCATCACATCTTTTCACAGAAAATATTCTGTAAATATTTTATTTGGTTAGTCATTTGTCATGAGTCTTCCTCACCAGAGTCTAAGCTTTGTGATCGCTTTGTGCTCAACAGATTATAGGTATTGAGTAAATATGGCTACATAAAGAAGTGAAGGAATGAAAAGCAGGGCTTTTATCTGTCTCATAGGTCCTCTGTATTCAACTGAGCACCAACCTGATCGTGTCACTATCTGACTTCAAATCCTTTGATGTTTTTCTATTTTCTGAAATTGTCATTTTAACATTCAGCAAATCTTTTTGAGATTTACAATCATGGCAAGAACAAGGGTTCAGAATCTTTTTAAAAATTTTTAATGTTTGGGGCACCTGGGTGGCTTAGTCGGTTAAGTGTCCGACTTTTGCTTAGGTCATGATCTCGCAGTTCGTGGGTTCGGGCCCTGCGTCAGGCTCTGTGCTAACTGCCAGCTCAGAGCCTGGAGCCTGTTTCAGTCTGTGACTGCCTCTCTCTCTGACCCTCCCCTCCTCACACTGTCTCTCTCTCCCAGAAATAAGCTCACACGGTCTCTCTTTCCTAGAAATAAATAAAACATTAAAAATAATTTTTTTTTAATGTTTATTCATTTTTGAGAGACAGAGCATGAGTGGGGGAGGAGCAGAGAGAGAGGGAAACACAGAATTCAAAGCAGGCTCCAGGCTCTGAGCTGTCAGACCAGAGCCTGACACAGGGCTCAAACTCACAAACCATGAGATCATGATCTGAGCTGAAGTCAGATGCTTAACTGACTGAGCCCCCCAAGTGTTCTGAACAAGGGTTCAGAGTCTTAAGTTTAAACTGACACTGTAGAAACAGAAGAGTGAGCTCCTTACCATTCCCTCCTGGCCCAGTGAGAATTCAAAGTCTTGAGTCAATGTTGGTCAAATATCTATTTTTTTATTTTTAAAATTTTAAATGTTTATTTATTTTTGAGAGAGAGAGAGAGGGAGAGAGAGAGAGAAAGAGAGAGAGAGCATGAGTGGGGGAGGGACAGAGAGAGAGACATACACACACAATTCGAAGCAAGGTCCAGGCTCTGAGCTGTCAGGATAGAGCCCAATGGGTGGTTTGAACTCTTGAAACGCAAGATCATGACTCAAACTGAAATTGGACCCTTAACCAACTGAGTCACCCAGGCACCCCAAATATCTGTTGTTTTAAATTCTAGTATTAGCAGGCAGACAGGAAAGTGAAGAAAGCATTGGAGTATGACTCGAAGGACCTGGGTACTGATTTTGGCTGGTTACCTGACCTTTCCTGCCCTTAGTTTCCTCATCTATGAAATGAAGAGATTATACAAATAATCTCCAAGGCTGCTTTCAGCTCTGGAATTCTGTGATTCTCATGTACTAGACTACTATGTCCCAGGATTATGTTGTAAGCATCACATTAAATAATATGGAGATTGTGAAACATGACAGAAATCTTATTATTTTGCTGTTGAGTGTGAAACCTTCATTACAGAGCAAGTTACCCTTGGGTTTCCAGAAATTTTGACGAGAATGATGATATGTGACTCTAAGTATCATTTGATATGTTTCTTTCTGGAAGTAGCTATAGACGCAGTGAAAAGAAGTGGCATTTAGAAATGCTAGTAGATAGAATCAAAGGGGGCGGAGGGGAATACATTTTGCCTACTATGTGCTGGATGCCTTATGTATGTCATTATCCCATTTGGTGAAGAAACACAGTGAAGCCTGCCTAGCAGTGCATTAGCCAACAAGTGGCTGAGTGCTTGGAACCCAGTCTGTGTCGCTCCAGTCTACTTGTTCTGCCTGTAATCCTTTTACACACTGAAACATCTGGTGTTAAATCTCAGTTCTTTCTCTATCTCCAGTCAATTACATAAATACCGACTCACTTCTTCAACTAAAAGCTAAAACGTGCACAGAAGGAGGCCTCAGGATGAGTGAGGACTCTGAAAAGAGAAGCCTTGATTGCAACCTCACCTCAGTAGCTATTGCTGGATAACTGAGCATGTTGAAGAGCATCTCTGATCATCACCAACGCCTCCTTTTTAACAGTCACTAAAGCCTAGTGGTGAGAACATCTGGAGCTTGCTACTCTGGGTAGGACCTCTTCCTAGTGGTCAGGATTTGTGGGTCCTGACATGCTCTGCGAGGAGGTCACACAATGAGGACAAACAAGGAACTAATGATCAACTCTTTTATTTCTTATGATTTAAAAAAACTTTATTTTGAAAAAAGAGAGAGACACGTGAGGGGCAGAGAGAGAGGGAGAAAAAGAGAGAGAATCCCAAGCAGGCTCTGCAGCAGCAGCAGAGAGCCCACTGTAGGGCTTGACTTCACCAACTATGAGATCATGACCTGAGCCAAAACCAAGAGTTGGGTGCTTAACCAACTGAGCCACCCAGGTGCCCCATGATCAACACTTACTGGAACATCAGTTGAAGAATTTCCTTGATTTTGTTTTTTTTTTTTAATGTTTTATTTATTTCTAGGACAGAGAGAGAGAGAGCGCGCGTGAGCAGGGGAGGGTCAGAGAGAGAGGGAGTCACAGACTGAAACAGGCTCCAGGCTCTGAGCTGGCAGTCAGCACAGAGCCCGACGCGGGGCTCGAACCAACGAACCGTGAGATCATGACCTAAGCGAAAGTCGGACGCTTAACCGACTAAGCCTCCCAGGAGGCCCTTGGTTGTTTTTTTTTAATTAAAAAAAATTTTTTTTAGAGATACAATCACTTCATGGTTCAGGCATTTTTTGTTTGTTTGTTTTTGTTTTTGTTTTCAGGAAAACATAAATCAAGGAAGTACATTGCTGTCTATTGAGTGGAATTCAGTATAAGGAGGAGAGGTCTAGCTGTATTATTGAGGAGACTTATGAGTGTTACTTATAGAAAAGGCATAAATAAGGACATTTCAAAAATCTGAAAGCCCAGGATACTCCCTTCAGGGTATATAGCATTGTTATTTCTGTTTTCAGGAGACCTACATAAAAAGTCAACAAAGAAACAGGCAACAAATGACAAACGAGTCCCATTAGGCACTTAGAGACAAACATCTTTTAAGAAAAACCCATTCTTGTGGCGCCTTGGTGGCTCAGTCAGTTGAATGTCTGACTTAGGCTTAGGACATGATCTCATGGTCTTTGGGTTCAAGCCCTGCGTCGGGCTCTGTGCTGACAGTTCAGCACCTGGAGCCTGCTTCAGATTCTGTGTCTCCCTCTCTCTATTCCCCTCCCTTCCTTGTGCTCTGTCTCTCACTGCTTCTCAAAAATAAATAAACATTAAAAAAAAAAACCCATTCTTGCCAAGTTAAGCAATAGCCCAACCTCTTTGCTTTTAAACACAGAAGGAAAGAAAGAAGAATTATACCCATTTTTCTTCTTTTATGATATCACTCTGGCACCTGCTTTCACAAGGAAGCAAAGAACATATTGTTTTGTACTACTTGTTCCAAAGGTCTTAGAAAGAAGATTATCATGGAAAAGAAAACCCCCCCACATTTACATTTATTGAATTGGAGATAAATACTGCTTGTTATAGAAAATTCCTTGAAAGGAGAAATCATTTCTGTTTTAATGGTGCTAAACATTAGAATGGATGCCTGGTCAACTATATATAAAACTTACCATTTTTTATTCAGTATATGCCTAATAGTACCTGACATTTTAGTCATACTTTTCATAAGGCAGAGAAGTTCAGTAATATTGGTTAGTACTATTGTTCTCTGCATAACATTTTCACTGGCTACTCCACAGCCTGCTAAGCTGTTGGATAACAAATGGGAAAATATCACACCACAGGCAATATTTATCCATCCGACAGGCAAAACAAGAAAATGGAACCCAGGCCTAGAATCCTCTAGTGTTACTCAATCAAGGCAAATTATTTATTTCTTCTGTCCAGGAGTCCCATGGGGCATGAAATATTGATTTAGGAATTTGCTGGGCATGAATATCTGTGTTGTAACTATGTTCTTTTAGATCGCTTAATATATGGTAAATTGCTTCTATGTATGCTGTGATAAGACTGAAGAACAAATTAAATCTGGCTATTTAATAAACATGAATTAATAGATGCTAAACTCCTTTTCTAATTACTAGCTTGGGGTCATTAAAGTTCACTCCATGGTGTGCAGGATTGCACAAGGCATTGTTCATATGTGCGACTAGCTTCATCGCTTCCTTCATCTTACAACACAAAGCCTCTGCTCCGTGTCACAGGAGCTGACTCCAGTCCTTCTGCAAGTGGAACATGGACAGCCTGTGTGTTCTTCCTGGTTAACCTGGGGCTTCTCAGAGCCAAGACTCTGGGGGCTCTGGAGATTGGAGAGAGACTAAACCTGGGCCCAGAGGAAGTCTGCAGTGTGGAGAAGAGCAAGAGTTCTTCATTAGCTGAGCAGAAGAGTAAGAGTCTGGAGCAAGTGAGAAGAAAAAAACAAAACAAAACATGAAGATATAGAATGAT
The DNA here is from genome assembly GCF_003009895.1 of Hyaena hyaena. Lineage (NCBI taxonomy): Eukaryota > Metazoa > Chordata > Mammalia > Carnivora > Hyaenidae > Hyaena > Hyaena hyaena. Next base: position 667,962 of record NW_024081342.1, read on the forward strand.
CATTTCATCCGCTAAAAATCTTTGCTCTGTATAATTCTACATGTCCCTAAGATACAAAACATTAAAAGTAATGAATAGCATTAATATTTGTTTCTGGGCTCTACCGATTTTGTACTTACCACATAAGATCAGCATAGCAGTTACTAGCAAGACTCTGGAGCCTGGGTTCTAATTCAGCCTCTGCTACTTGCTAAGAATGTGATCTTACTTCCCGTAACCTCAGTTTCATCTTTATTTTTATTTATTTTTAATGTTTTTTATTTATTTCTGAGAGAAAGAGAGAGTATTAGCAGGGGAGGATCAGAGAGAGAGAGACACACACAGAATCCGAAACAGCCTCCAGGCTCTGAGCTAGCTGTCAGCACAGAGCCCGACGTGGGGCTTGAACCCACTAACTGTGAGATCATGACCTGAGCTGAAGTTGGATGCTTAACCCATTGAGCCACTCAGGCGCCTCGGTTTCATCTTTAAAAGGAGAGTAACACAGCCTGTCCTGTAAGATTATTGCAAAGGAAAGTAAGGTACAGTTACATAATATATGATACATAGGTATCTATCTATATTCTTATGTAATATATCTCTATTTTTATTTCTATTTTATAGTCACTTTAAACAGGGCCTCACATACATATAAATCAATAACGTTCAGTAGAATTATCAAATTTACTGTTGTTTTATAGTTTCTGTTGAAGAGTTCACATCTGTAGGACTTGTTTCCCTAGCTATCTATCTATAAGCTCCCGGAGGGTTGGAAAGCAGTTTTATATTTTGTGGTGGTTCAATGTATTTTGTTGTCCCATCTTCTGGGTATTCACCCTCCGGGTTTCAGGTCACTTGATTTAGTGGCAGGTGCAGCAGGTGTGGTCAATCATCTCGCCAGAGGGAAGGTATGTGACTCAAGCTATGATATGCAAGCCCTCAACAGAAAAGGCTTACTGATGTCTGAGATGGCTGTCTTTAGGGCTCTGTAAATCTGGAACACTGGGAGGGGCCATCTTTGCCTCCTCTGGGGAAATCCTGACTGAGAATTGGAACAACACTGAGGAACACAGGGTCAATAGCTCTAGAAAGACGGCCCCTGAGGACAGTGTTTGAGTCTCTAGATTCAATCTTGCCTCGGAGGAGGGTTCTCTGGATCTTCGGATTTTAAGCGAAAAAGAATGAGGAATTTGACTGTGTCTTTAGTTTATTTAAATTAGTTTGTATTGCATTTGCTATCAAATTATACTAATATATATTTTTCAAATCGAAATGGTCTGTGTGATCCTGTTTGATGTCACTAAACTTACTTATATAAAGTCTTGTATACATAGAAGAAATCCAATATATATATTTATTACATGTGTGAATGAGTTATAAAATTTAAAAATTTTCAAAACTCATAAGCCCATTAATCTCCTATACATTATCATGCTGTCCTAGGCAATCAAGTTCAATTTAAACATGCCTTTCATTTAAGTTTATTTATTTTGAGAGAGAGAGCGAGAAAGCGAGCGAGCGCAAATGGGGGAGAGGCAGAGAGAGGGAGAGACAGCATCCCAAGCAGACTCTGTGCCGTCAGTGCAGAACCAGAAGCGGGGCTGAAACTCACAAACCTTGAGGCCGACCTGAGTGGAGATCAAGAATCAGAAGCTTAACCGAATGAGCCATCCATGTGCTCCTAAATGTGTCTTGACAAAGGAATAAATTTTTCTGTAGGAAAACACAGGATGTAGCCCTGAGTATTGTGCTGGTTGAACTAGATTGCTGGAAAAACAGCTTGGGGAGACCAAAGACTTAGCAAGGGAAGAACTGAGTTTCTCTTACCATAACCAACTTCATGGTGGGTTCAGTTCCTTAACCTCCCTCAGGACCATTCTTCATACACAAAATTGGAAAAATAACACCTTAGACTCAAAGGAGCTCATTGATAGGACACCTAAGAGTGACACAAATTTTTTTTTTGAAAAAAATTTTTTCAGATACTGCTACTTCGGTTGGTGGTGGACACACACCACCACGTTATCATGAGCCTAAACGTATTTAAAATTGTTTTTCTAGTCAAATGCACAAGAGGAGGCACATTTCAGAAGGATATATACAAACATGGGCTATCATATCTGGGTCTGGGATGTGACCTTTGGGGGAAATTCTGTGTCCCCTTCTGTATAAGGAAGGGTTCCGTTGCCACGTTATCCCCAAGAATTCCGTCAGTTTAGCCATCTCAGGACTCCAGAGGACAGAATGGGTGCTCTGCTTAAGACAAGGTTCCTGGCAGGCCCTTGGGCCATCATCCCTGCAGCTCAGTACCTGTGAGCTGCCACTCCTCCGGGTGTTTTTGGTGGGCGTGGCGACAAACACCTGCTCCCAGACTTTCCTTGAATCTCGCTCCAATCCCCACGTTTTAACGGTGTAGTTCTGCAGTCTCCTAGCTATTCCCTCAAGGTTGCTTTATGAGATCCAGTTTCAGTCCCCACTGGGTAGCTCTCAGGTCCCGTTACAATTCTCCAGAGCTCAGCGTGTGTGCGGGAGGGACAGAGCCAGGAAGAGATCGAGTAAGGGGAAGAGGCTCCGGGGCTCCTGTTACCGGCTGCAAGGCCCCCGCCCCGCGCAGCCGAGTGCGCCGCGGGGCCCGAGAGCGCCGCGGCCCCTTTAAGAGCCGGGCCCAGGCCGGCCCCGGGGCCGCGGGAGCCCAGAGCGCAGCGCGCCGCCGAGGAGTTGGGATCCGGCGCAAAAGTTTCCTCCCAACTCCGGCCCCGCGCGCCGCCGCCGCCGCCCACTCCAGCCCGGGGCCTGGAGTCGGCCCCGCCACCGCCGCCGCCAGGGCCGGGGCCAGGGGGCAGGGCCAGGGCCAGGGCCGGAGCCAGAGCCGGCCCGGCAGTTTCGCTTTGGCGGGCTCCGAGCTGCCGCCTTGTCCGGGCCCGAGCAGGAGCCGGAGCTGCGGGAGCAGGAGGAGGAGCCCGGCCACGGTGCCGCCGCGTCCCCGGGCACCAGCTACCTGCGAGGCAGACCTTCCTGCAGCCGCTCCCTTCCCCGATTGCCGCCCTTCCCGGGGTCGCCTGCGCCGGGCGGAGGGGCGCTGCCGCGAACCCCGGGCCCTGAGGGGGCGCGGGGGAGAGGTGCTCCGGGGCTCCGGACCCGCCTGCGCCGGACGCACACCTAGAGTGGGGGCTGCGCCCGTGGGGCCGGACACCTGTTCGGCCGGGTCCGGCGTGGGCGCCGGGGGCCAAGATGAAAGTGACCGTGTGCTTCGGCAGAACCGGCATCGTGGTGCCCTGCAAGGAGGGCCAGCTGCACGTCCGGGAGCTCACGCAGCAGGCGCTGCAGCGGTACCTGAAGACCCGGGAGAAGGTGAGCGCTGGGGCGGGGGGAGGGGGGCGGCTGTGGGGCGGGCTACGCGCGAGCGCACCAAGGCCAAGACACCTGCCAAGTGCCCCAGGACCTGGTGGCGACGCCCAGGGTACACAGCGCCCAGGAGGCTTTATTCCACGCTACCTGTGCCTGCAACTTTTGTTTGTTGCTAATGTCAGTGACCTGGATGTCTGTGGGTGTTTGTGGGCCTTACTTCTCAAAGGGCGCTGAGAGCAAACGCTGCATGGGAGGCACTTGGGGGCTCGCTACCAATCTGATGCCCTCCTCCAGGCCCACAGCCTCTGAATCTGCTTTTCAACAGGTTCCCAGGTGATTGGAATGCCTATTGAAGTTTGAGAGGCACAGCTTTAGGTATTTGAGAGAATGCTTCTCAAGGGAGTGCTGGAAGGTGCTGCTCAGTCAGGTGTGAAGTTTGATCCCGGTTAAGGCCCTGCCCCACTCATGCTCCTTGGAGTTAAAACTCTTTGGAGTTGATTGGTGCTAGTAACACGTACTCGGAAGTTACAACCGATGGAGCCCTTGGGATTTCAATTTTGTGAGCTGTTCTCCATCAGTGACTGGGGCAGGAACTTACGTAGAAGGATGCTGTTTGCTTACACTAAGCAGTCTACCTTTTGAGTGTCTTTAGTTTAATGCCGCATATTCTCTAAGTATTATTAGTGTGTGTGCCGTGTCGGGATCTTGGGTGACTATTGATATGATAAAAATTGTTCCCAGATCTGTCCCTGAAATCAGAAACACGTAAAAGTTAAGTGACTAGTACTTTTAAGTGTGCAGTGCGTGTTCAGAACTGAACACTAGAATTCATATTAGCTGTTTGGGTAACATACTTGGACTCTGTGTCTTCTTCGATGAAATCTTTTAATGAAGGCTTCAAAGAGCACCTTTTAATTCTTTGAGTCTTCCGATGGAGGGAACATCAGGCCCTAAATCCTCTTCATATAGGACAAGTCATAAACTCTTGCTTTAGACATCAATGGCTTTCTTAATATTTGTTTTCATCGTGTGAGAACTATAGAAATGGCCTATTGAAGTATACGAGCATCTACCCCATTTTCCCCCATTGTTTCAGTAGTGTAGGCTGTTCTGTATTGTGTAATTCAGTTAAAAACTGATAATTTGCCCAAGTAATCAATCCTCCTGAACTTCTGGAAGTAAGTTTCTGAAAGTAAACTAAGGTTAATAGTAACAACATTACTGTAGACAAATTATTCAAGTAAATGTCACTGAGGAATTATCTTAATGAGCTGATAAACTTATTTTTTAACTCAATATTTAAAATAATTTATGCTCTAGCATCTTGTATATTTGGAAGCTTAGTACGTGGAGCTGTCCAAGTAATAGAAGTAAGCTACATACTTATAAATGACGTTCAGGGATCTAAGTAGATGAAATTTAGTGGACTTATAATTTGATCTTAAAAGGTGTTTAAAAGCTATTGATATTCTGTACTGAAAGCATAATTTTTAATATCACAACCTATAATGTAATTGTATTGATCAGTTTACTATTACCAGTTATTACATTTTTCTGTGTTTACATTTATATATTAGCGCATGTGACATTTAAAGGTCACCTGCAGTTTATAAATTCTCCCTCCCGTCTTTGGCTTTTAAAATCTCAATTTAATAAGTGGCAAGTGATATTTTCTCTCTCCCCAAATATCTCTTTCCCATAGTTTCATTTTAAATAGCATTGTATTCATAACAAGGCTTAACTAATATTAAATGATATTCCTAATGGAACTAAAATGTCAAGAATTAATCTGACAAATTCCATGCGTTCATCCATTGAATTTAGAAATAATGGGAAAAGACCAGAAATGTCAAAATTCAATTTGAAAAACAACTTGTCACAAATTCACTTTCTTTAAATCAGAGAAAGAAATGTAAAAGGCTTGCTCCCCTGGACAGCAAGGTTTTTAGCCCTGCACTCAGTAATGAAAACATAATAACTAACATGAATTATGCTTATGCTATGCAGGCACTGTTGTAGGAACTTTACATATGTTAAATGACTTCATGAGACAGGTCAATATTTTCTTTTTACAGAAGGGAGGGGGAAGAGACACAGAGATATGACTGACGTGTGGTAGAAGTAACCCCAGGAAGGAGTCTCTAGGTCCTTACTCATCGTCACTAACTGCACAGCCCAGTAGGTTATTGTGTATTGGAATGTACCCATCTTATTTATTTATAAAAGTTTTTTTAAAAAGAAAACAATTCCATCTATAAACTGCTGTGGTCAACTATCAACCTAAAGAGGGCAATTTTATTTCTTGCAGAGTTGTGTACAAGTTCCTCTTGATTGTATCTTGTACGGTACAGGTCTACATGTGATGGGGAGAAGTCTAATTACTGAGCTTAATATTGAAGGATTTGCAAGTCAGGCATAAAAAACATTCCTTAGTCTGATTACAGATGGAAAAATGGGCAAAATCTCTTAGATATTCAGGTAGAGAGTGCTAGAAAGAAAAAAGAAATTGGTGGGGACATGAATATAAATTAAGCCCGTTTCTTTCAGGGCCTTGAATAATTTAGACAGGAGAAAGGCAGATTTCAAGATTGAGGATAGAGGTGAGGTATCTACAGTTTGGAGTGTAAGTGAAGCCATGTGGCCATTCTGGGTTTTGTGGACAGCATCAGAGAAGTATCCACCTTCCCCTGAGAAGAAACGAAGAAGACTGGTATTTGTGGAATGTGGGGAACCAGCTGAATCAGCATCAGATAAGGCCAGAAGTGGGTAAGATGCTGAGGACAGTGAGGGCTTTAATTCTGTCCTGAAATCTGGGACTTTGAGTTTCCTGTTGCCCCCCTCTCTCCTCCCTGCCATTCGATGAAGCTGACAGGGAAGGTGAATTGACTAAGGGGCAAGAATTATGGGGTTGCTTGTCTTTGGATCCCGGTAGTTTATCAGTGTCCCAGGCTCTAAATCCAATTTACTTAAGTAGTTAGTGGAGAGGAGATTGTCTTCTCAAGTAGTTGAAGGTGGAGATCATTGAGTAACTAGTTAAATTTATCATCAAAATTACGTGTCACAGGTGAATGGGTAATTGAGCCATATCCTGCAGGGGCTCTCAACCCTGGCTGATCATTAGTTACCTCTAATCTATCATTCAACATTGTAAATAATACACACGTCTAAGTACCTTTCTCCAAGATTCTAATTCAGTGGGTTTGGAGTGGAGCCTGGGCATAGGTGTTTTTAAAAGGTGATTTTAATGCCCAGGTTGGGCTGAGAACTAATCTACTACCTAAATCATTTGGTAAGGCTGAACTCCTTTGATTTTAAACTCTTTTGATAGCAGGTACTGTGCTTTAGACCTCTCCAGACCAACCTGTTATTAGCAGTCATCTCTCCTACCATGAATGAATTCTCATAGCAGGGTTCAAATAATTTATTAAATTGACTATATATATATATTTATATGTCATACACCCACATTCAAACTATATAAGGTTGAAGTGAATAATGGAAAGACTTGTTTAGTAATGAGAATGTATAGTGTGTTTAGGAGTCGATATCAATGAGATAATAGGAACATTGAGATCATGGAATAGTGGGTGTGCTGGAATTTTAAGCTGATTTGTGGATTTGACTGAGAATACCTCCTTTTTTTTTTTCAAGTTAAGAAACATTTGATAAACTTCCCAAAAGGAATTTCTTCTGTGTTCAGATATTTTGAATAATTTGTTTTACTCTTGAGACCAGCTTCTCAAGTCTGAGCAAGATAAGAATAATAATTCTATTTTCTGATATATTGTGGGGTCAGCATCTAAAAATGTATACAGTAACAAGAATCTGGTGCTTGGGCCTAGCCTGGAGGAATAGGCTGGAAATCCTGAATTCTTGAACTTTTTTCAGTTTTTGATGTCTTGTTTCCAGATTTTAAGGTTCCTGTAAAAATCAACGATGACCAGAGTAGATTCCTAAAATGCTTTTCAATTTATTGGGCACTGATGTACTGGAGTGCTTCATTTCCTATTCAGTACTCTCCCCTCCTACGTGGACTTGATGTTTGTCCCCAGCGTGTGGATAGGACTGACTCACCACCAGCAGGGCACATGCTGCTAACTTGCTTTTGGTTCTGCACTTGACCTGCATAGAGCAGTCTGAGTTTATAGGCACAGGGCTACTGGAGCCCGCTAGGACCCACAGAGCTGTTTTTTTCAATACTGCACAGTATCACTTAGTTGCCTTAGTTTGACTTAGTTGCCATGTTTAAATATTTTGAGATGTCACGCAAAGATCCAGGTTTCTATCTTCCCTGGGTGAAAAATCAGAAGCTCCGTCAGTATTGGGCTTTACTTTCCCACGTAGCAGCCATCAGTTGGAAGTGAGACCTCCCTCTTCTCTTTAGAAGGAATCCTTCTGCTCTGTGCTCCATTATTGCCTCACCAAAAGTATGTTACTACCTCAAACTTAACTTTTCAGTCTTGTTATTTTCTTATTTATGGCCCATGTCAGCCATTGTTGCTCTTTGGCCTGCTGTAGGTATTTGAGTTTGTGGCCCCTGGACCTTCTCTTTTCCATTATACCTCTTTCTCTTCCCTCCTGTACTTCTCTCTGTCCCCCTCCCCCCCACACCTTTGTCTCTCCTCCCCCACACCTCTCTTGCTCCCATCTCTATGCTCCTCCCTCCCCCCTGCCCCTATGTCCTACTTATAGGGTTTGCTGACCAGGATTTGGGCTGCAGCTGACAGCCTCCAAGCTGAGTTAATTGCTTCATCCAAGCTGAGTTAATTGCTTCATGTTGGGAGCCACAGCCCTGATTTGTAGTTTGGAGCACTGTGTTCAAATGGCTTAGTTAACGAAGTATTTATCCCCATTCCCAGGGCACTCTGTGTCATAGATCTCTCAGCTGCTTTTGGAAACAACTGGTCTAAAGCTCAGGTCCCAGGCCGTCTTTAAGCTGACATTCTTACAGATGACTATCCTGTTGAGAACTCTGCCTGGGGAAAGGGATCTGCATTTACCTTTTGGTATTCACAGGTGGAAGGGAGAGCCTTTAAAATCTTGAATCCTTCACCTAGACATGAGCAAAACCCAGCTTAATTTTAAAGCAAGTTGAGGTCTGCTTGAGCATTTTCACAGCGATTTACATGCTTTCGGATGAGCCCCTCCAGCATTAGGGGCCCAAGTACCCTCTTTCTAGCTCCAGCCCAGATCTCTCTTCTGAGCTCTGAACTGTAGGTAGCAGCTTCCCTGCCTCCTCTACTTGGGCGTCAGGTAGGCATCTTACACTTGGCAAAGGCCCAAACTGAATTCCTGATGCCATACTCCAGATCTACTCCCCGCACCGTCTTCCCATCACGTTAAATGGCAGTTTCACCCTTCTGGTTGTTCAGGCCAGAAATCCTTGTCACCGTTTTTGACTGCTGTCTTCCTTGTGTGAGTAACCTGCCATCCATCTGCAACTCAGACTCTACTCTCACAGTACATTCAGAACCTAACTGCTTCTCCCCAACTTTTCTGTTAGTGTGCTGGGGTTCATGGTGTTTTTGTTTTTTTCCAGTGAATTTTAGTTTTCCTGTTTTCTGCCTCATGCCCCCACTAAAGGTCTTTTATCGACACAAAAGCTAGAATGACATTTAAAATAGTAATCAGGACATGTCATTCTTCTACTCAAGATCCTCTGTTGGCTCCAGTCTCTTTCCAATGGCCTATAAAATGCTACATGATCTGGGTGTCTGTGCAAAAAAGTTAGTGAAACAGCCCTGTGACCCCTATCGTTAGGGCTACTTACAGGGCTACCTCTTGACTGACATCCGGGAACTTAGATTTGTGGAGGGTTCCCACCATTCTCTGAAAAGAATGGTTTATGCAAATGGCTATTCTTTATGCAAACAATATGGTTTATACTGACCACCTGTTTTTTCTGAGGTCTGGAATTTTTGTGCATGCTGGGCAGAGGGTCCCTATGTGACCAGCCCCCAGTGAGAACCACAGATGCCGAGTCTAATGACCCTCTCTGGTAGTTGGACCTTTCACACATGATGTCAAAACTTGGGGTGTGTGTGGGGATGTCTACTGGAAGTGGATCATTGAAAGCTTGTGCCTAGTTTTCTGCAGACTATACCCATGAGTCTTTTTTCTTGATTTTTGCTTTGTATCTTTTTACTGGAATATATCACAGCTCTGAGAATGACTATGTGCTGAGTCCTGTGAGAACCCCTGGTGAACCTGGGTGATCTTGGGGATGCCGGCACTCCATCTCTTACCATTCAGGCTTCTTCTTCCATCCCTCTCTTGATCTCTCCCCCAGCCTCCTGATCTTGGGGCTGTTATTCCAACAATGCCAGCAGGCTCATACCCCACATGCTGTTTTCCCTGCCTGAAATAGTCTTCTCCAGTTACCCACCTGTCTAGTTTCCTCATCCTGTCCATCTTAAGATTGTTCCTGTCTCCTTGAAACCTTCTTGACTATCCTGTTTATAATTGTGACCCCTCTAACCATCTTCTGTATTGCTTTTTCCTGCTGTTTCTCCCCAGAAACCATCCCTCCCTACCATGCTGCCTATTTTAACTGCATTTATTGTCCTTCTCTCCCCACTAGAATGTTAGTTCAATAAAGGTAGAGATCTTCGTCAATTTTGTTCATTGTTCAAGCCCTAGCTCCTGTGAGAGTGACTGGTGCATATTAGGCTGCTTCTAAACTCTTCTTGAACACCCATTCTTGTATCATGTGTATATTACCATTGATCATAGTTCTCTCTTGCTCCATTACAAACGACTTCACAGTCTAGTAGCTTAGAATAACTCCAAATACATGAAGGAGGCTCAGTGTGCTGTTTTCTAGGTCTGAGAAGTTCAAGATTGGGGTCTTCATTTGCATGTCTGGTGCCTCGGCTAGGGTGGCTTGAATAGCATATGTCTGGAGCCTTGGTTCTTGCTGTCACCTGGGTCCCTGGCTTCTCTTCCATGCAGTCTTAGCATCTGATCATCTTCATGTGGCCTCTTCCCATGGTCTCCTGGGCAGGGTCACCTGACATCTCAAATTGCAGCTCAGGGCTCCAAAGAATGCCAAAGTGGAAGCTGCCAGGTATTCTTAAGATTTAGATCTGCAACTGGCGTGATATTTTTTGCTAGGTTCTATTAGTTGAAGCAAGTAACCGTAAGGCCCAGAATGAAGGGAGAGGATTGTACGTGGAGCTGGAAAATTGGAGATTTGGTTGCTTGGGAGAGGCTGCTGACACAGCAGGTCACATCCTTGGTGGGACAAATGTGAAGATTAATCAGTTGCTGTCTCTGAGTTTTGATGAGTTTTGCAGCCTCCAGGGGGATGAGGCCCACATGTGAACAAGCCAGTTTTACTCCCATAGTTTGTGTCCTGGGATACAGTGTGGGCAAGGAATGCTCTTTGGAACAGAAGACATTGAAGCTGTTCTGAACGATGATGAGGAATTTGCAAGGTAGAAAAGTGAGGGAAGGCATTTCAGGTGGAGGGAGCAAAGTGAGAAGGCATCAGCTGGTTGAGGAAGTTGGGAAAAGTCAGGCACAGCCCAGGAGGGGTGACAGTGCATAGAGGAACTTGGACCAGATTGTGCATGCGCTTGAGTGACGCCCTAAGGAATTTTCATGGTTTCTTAATGTAGCTATTGGTTTTATTACAAATGGATTCAGGTTTTACTCACTTTGCATGTCTAAAGTATTTGCATGGATTTAAAAAAAATGGAGAGGGTTTTGGAAAATTAGATTAAAAAATAGATATTTCTGTTAAGGCCTAATTGCCCAATTGGTTACCCTGATTCTCCTACCTTCTCCAGATAAACTGCTTTCAGCAAGGTTATCAAGATGTGGGAGCTTGGTTATTTTTCCATCCTTATATTTAATGATCTTTTAAAACCCCATATTCTCATGAGCTTTCCAGGATTTTTAAACATATGTCTCTCTTCTCAGTCTTTGCTGGTGCTCCCTACGTTGTTTCCAAGTGTGCTGGTGCATTGGGCTCTGGTTTTGCTCTCAATGGGACCTCCTCTATTCTGTGGCTTCAGCTACCTCTAAATATACACCTCTACCCCTGAACTTCCATAGACCCTGATATATACCTGCCTCTGGACTTCACCACTTTGGTGTTCTGCACAGAGCTGAAGCCCAGCCTATTCTCTGTAAACCTGCTGGTGCCCACTTGTGCTGCCATCATTCACCCAGATGTCTGATCCAGAATCCTGAGAATCCTCTGTTCCTGGGTGATCTTTCTTCCTTTATATTCTACCATGTGTGTAGTTGGTCCAAACATTTCTTTGGTTCCAAGTATATCTCCTACATCTGCTTCTACCCCAAAGCCATGCCATTACTCATTTCTGCTATGAGAGACTGGAGCAGGATGTTAACTGGCCTCTGCCTCCACTGGCTCTGGACTCTTCCAGACCATTTTCTACTGAGGACCTGATAGCCACAAATCTGATAGCGTATGAAGTACTTCTGGTATTATTTAAATAGTTCCCCATTGCTTTTAGGTGAAAAGGCAAAACTTTCCTCCCTCCAGTGTCTTCTCTATTCCTGTATGCCTTTCCAATTCCTACATGCAGTTTAGGGTTCTTTCACACTTTCCCCACCCCAGGTCACCCCTGCCCATCCTTCAGGATGAGTCTCCAGCTTCCTCTTCCATAAGAATCTCCTCCTTGCCCCACATGCTGTCACTTAGGGGCCTCGTTCTTGTGTTCTCAGAGCTTCCCATTTTTGTACTTTTGTTTTGGAAACTACATCTTACATTTCACTATTCAGTAGTCAGAATCTACTAACTTAACAGGCAAAGCCCAATGACAGTGGCTTACCACGGCAAAGGGTTCTCTCTCTGGGTGGGAGGTGGGGGCTCTGACACACACAGTCCCTGGCCAGTGTTTGCTTTGGCCTTAGGCTTTTCTGGAGATCTGAGCTCTGCTGATGGATGAATAGAGACAGCATGGCAGATGCCACAGAGATTTGTGGCCTGACTTTTCTGTGGCAGATAACACTTCTTGCTAGCATTTCACTGGTGACACTGGCCACGAGCCCCATCTAGATGCAGTGGGATTAGGAAGGTGGTCCACTTGGATAAAGGTGAGCAACTAGCCAGGCTCCGCCATATACTACAATCATCTTGTCTCCCCTCTGTACTGTGAACTAGTCAAAAACAAGGAATGTTTTTTTTTCTTATTTTCCTATCCCTGTTTTTAGCATATAGCTGACATATGTATACCATAAATGCTTGTGAAATTATATTAAATTTCACATTGCTTTCTTGCATAAAAATGAGAATGACCTTGTATTCAACACAAAGTTTTGTGAGTTTGGAATCATTCTATGTGGGTTTTTTTTTTTTTTTTTTAAGTCTAAACGTTTCTCTTGATTGTCTTCAAATACCTCATCAAATCCACATTTGCTGTAGACCGTCATTTAGTGGCCCATTATATCTGCCATGCTGATTGTCTTAAATAGCAGCTTCAAATTCTGACAGGTTAACTCACTTCTCAGATTTTTGAGACTGAGTACTTTGTAGTTCTGGATTTTCAATGAAGGAACACTATCTTTTTGCTTCCTGAGGATTTGTGCGATGCTGTTTCTGTGAACAATGTTTGATTTTCAGTGTCTTACTCATTAATTTCCTGTTGATTTTACAAATGAATGTGGATTATCTTAATTTGGATGGATTCGTTCAGTTTGAAAGGCATGGTTATCTGCGTCTGAGGGGCTGCCAAATCAGGTTTGCCTCCTGTCCCTGGGCTCAACCATTCTTTTGATTGCCAGGCTTTCACGTTTTGGATTGCAATGAGGTAGAATTTCAAGATACCAAAAGACAGTCTGATTATAAAGGGTTTGCTCTCAATTTAGTCCCTATCAGATGGAGTGCCAGGTATCATCCAGATAAATACGCCCTTTGCTATGCCTGTCTTCTGTCTCAGGTGAGGGTATTAGCCTTGCTGGGTGGTCCCGGGCCCTGGAGGAATTCCTGGGTAGGAAGGCCCGCTTGGTGATGGGGGCAGATAACAGAGGAGATGTCACAGCTCTTGGCTAAGCCATTGTCAGCAAGACCAGAGAACCACATGGACAGGGGAAAAGTTCAGACCCATTTTATTGCTTCATTTGAGGCAGAGATTAAGGGTTTATGGGGAACTCTGCTAATAGACTTCTGATGTCTTCTAGAGAGATTTAGAATGTTTTTTAAAAATCTTTTTATTTTTAAATTGAAGTATAGTTGACCTACAATGTTACATTAGTTTCAGGTGTACAGCCTAGTGATTCAACAAGTCTATATGTTAAGCTATAGTCACCACGAGAGGAGGGACCATCTGTCACCCACACTGCTGTTACAGTGCCATTGATAATATTCCTTGTGCTATACCTTACATCCCCATGAGATTTAGGGTAAGTTTTGCCACTATCTTTTTTTTTTTTTTCTTTACAGAGATGTGAAGCCTAGAGAGTGTGACGGGATATATAGATATAATACTCCTTCCTCCTCATAGAGAGGTGGCCTGTTTTGGGGAAGGGATGCAGAGATGGGGGTATCTGATTTAAGAATGATGGGAAGTAACTAAAGTCCCTTCACCCCATCTTCACATAAAACATGTTGTCTCTTCAGTGATGCCTTTGGCCTCCAAGTAGTGGATGCTTTGCTGTGGATGTCTGAATCTAAATGTCACTTCAGTCACTTGAGAGAGGATTTAGACAATAACTTTGGGTCAAGCATTGTGTTTTGTGCTGGGATTAAGAATAAAATAAGGCATAGTCCCTGCCTCTGTCAGGCTTGGAGAATTCAAGGGCAGAGAGAACAATGTAAATGAACCAAGAACAGTGTGGTAGAGGGCCTGAGAGTGGTGCACGAAGGGAGCCACTGAGCTTGGCTTTGCTTGGAGCAAGGAGAGATGGGCAGTGGGTGGGCTTCACCTGGGGGGGTGCTACCCGGCAGGCTTTGAAGAACAAATGGACATTTGCCAGAGCTGTAGGGTGGGGAGGAGCATTGGAGGGAGGAGGAAGGGAGAAGGGAGGTGTGGGGGCAGGAGAGGGAGGTATGAGTATGGGGGAGGCTGCTGGAGGGGGAGGGAGGGAGAGAGAAATGGCCAGCCTGTGACTGTGACTGAAGTTAAAGTGTTTTTTTTTTTTTCCCTGATGAGGGAAGAGTAGCATGGAATGTTTTCCAAGGGTGACTGTGGGAGCAAATGGTAGGGAATGAGGCCATGAGAAGAAGGCAGGGTCAAAGCTAAGAGGCTTTTGTTACCATGAGCTAAACAGCTTGAGTTGTCAAGGAAGCATTCTAAGCAGGGTGGTGATATTGTGTGATTGCTTTTTTGTATGGGTTGCCCTGGAAGATGAGGGGAGGGGTCGGGACTAGAAGTGGAGGAAGCGATCCAGGTCCCTGCCCTGGGAGTGGAGGATAGACATATTGAAGCGCAAGAGGAAATGGGCTTTGAGATTTCGGTGGTGGGGCAGAGGATCGGACTTGGGAGTTGACTGAAGAGTAAAGGAAGTGTGGGTGGAATTGGGGGGAGGGAACAGTATGAATTCTGCATTTCGGTGAATACCCTGTGTTCCAGGCACTGAAGCCTGGGGATCCAGGGACCAATAAGAGAGGGTCTGGGCCCCCAGGAGCCCCACAGATAGGGGAGGAGAGGTGGGAGACTAAGGACTGTTGAAAAGGTGGCTGGGGTGTGTTGAGGGCCTGGCTGAGATCATAAGTCATGTGTTCATAAAGTTGCCAGTGTTTGGCATTATTTGCTTGGCATTAGATTAGAGCCTTGATTTAAGAGTGGGATTTGAGGGCAGATGTGGAAAAAATGTGGCATCCGGAAATGAAAGGGGTGATGGATATGAAACATTGGTGGCTTTCAGACTGCTGTGATAGAGATTCACAGTGGCTGGGAGCCCTCTGACTGCTCCTCAGGACCCACCTTTGACCATTCTGCAGCCTCCTTTGTGACCTAGGAGGCTGAGCAATGTAGACTTTCTGACTCAGAGGCTTCAGCTGTGGGGGAGGCCGCAACAGGAGAATGGAGGGTGGGCAACCCCCTTCCTGCCAGGTCACCAACGGTTAGCTACCCCCCTTCACTGAAGGCTGCACCCCCTGTCAGACACTCCCTCCTCGTGCCTCTCTCTCTCCGTGGTATTGACATACATTCCTTTCTCTGTCCCTTGGGTCCTGGATGATGGCAAGGGCTCACCACTGTTACTATCCCTTAATGTTTTCCCTTAATCTTGTGCAAACCTTTATAAATAGTTTATTAAATATCTAAGTGTCTAATTTGAGTGAACCATCTGTTTCCTGCCAGGATTTGGATTAAACAGTTCGGTAGTAATGGGTTTTCCTTCATGAGCCAGTATCTATAACACATATATGCAATTGAAAAATAAGTCTCCTGGGGGTACTTACCCTGACTATAAATTATGCTTCTACTTTGTTTTATTTTTTAAAAGTAGTTAGGACGTACTGACTTGATTTTACTACCCACTAATAGGTTAGGGGCCAAAGTTAGAAAACTACTGGGGCTACCTGATATTTAGGGTCTTGGATTGGTCATCAGGTCATGTGACTCTAGAAATCTTTACAGCTCTAAAATCCCATTGCTTTTGGATTGAAATAAAGTGTTAGGCTGAAGGTAAATTCCTAATATCAAGTATGCCTTACAGGGTTTAAATTACAATCTGTGGATTATAATGCTAAATTCCTTTGAAAGATAAGATTTGGGGCTTGAGACTTGTGAATGGCCAGCATATGACTGAGAGTCATCTGGGCCCAGCAGTTCACATGACTGGAAAAAAAAATCAAGAAGAAATCACAAGCATTGTAATTGTCATCCCATATATATATATTTTGTGTGTGTGTGTGTGTATGGACACAATAATAGTATTGGTAACTTCAAATATTAGTTTCTAGATTACTTCCTTTTGTAGCAAAGAGTTGAAGTGCAAGATAGAAAAATAATCCTTGTCTCTGTATTTATAGGCACGTAGATTGAGATTCAGTGAGCTTGAGTTTTGACAGCAGTGTTAGATCAGAGACTTTTTCCCCAGAACCTTCAAAAAACTAACCCTGTGGTTTAGAAATTTCTGTGAAAAACTATTTTTGTTCGCTGATATTTTAATTTTCAATATGGATGCATGTTTCCCTGACTGGATTGTGAAGCCCTGAAGGAAAGGGATTGTGTGATATGGCTCAACTAGATTTGCATTTTAGGTTTTTTCCTTTTGGGTCCACTTTTTGTCTGTGAGTGAGAAGGGCT
Source organism: Hyaena hyaena (assembly GCF_003009895.1). Taxonomy (NCBI): domain Eukaryota; kingdom Metazoa; phylum Chordata; class Mammalia; order Carnivora; family Hyaenidae; genus Hyaena; species Hyaena hyaena. The sequence continues at coordinate 684,512 of NW_024081342.1, forward strand.
TTTGGGAAGTGTGAGTGGGGATAGTGACTCTAGCTACCCTGTTGCTTTACTAATTTCCTGGGGCTGCCATGACAGTTCTGTGACCTGGATGGCTTCACACAACAGACATTGACTTTTTCACAGTTCTGGAGGCTGGAGGTCCAAAATTAACATGTTGGTTGGACCGTTGTACTTTTGAAGCCTCCAAGATCCAGCTCCCGGCAGCCCCAGATATTCCTCAGCTTGTGGCAAAGGAGCTCCAGTCTGCGCCTCCATCTTTCCATTGCCATTCCCTCTGTATCTCTCTGTCCCTTCTCCTCTTATAAGGACACCAATCATAGCGGGTTAGGGCTCACCCTAATGACCTCACTTGATTTGATTAAACCGGCAGGGACTCTGTTGCTAAATAAGATCACATTCACCGGTACCAAGGGTTAGGACCTCAACATATCCTTTTGGGGGATACAGTTTAACGTAAAATAATTGCTAATCAGTTTAAAGCAATGTTTCTAGCTTTTACACTAAGAGACATTGGAGGGAACTCTGTAGATTCCCCCTTGCCTTTCCTCTAGTGTTACTGTCTTTATTCCTCACATTTTTGCTCCAAAATGGCTCACAGATAACTTGCTGTCTGTTTTATTGAGAAGCAAAGGTCATATGGTCGGCTATCACTTACTACTACCTTTTCCACTTAAATATTCTGATATGTGTGCTCTTCAGGTGACCTTTTTGAGACTCAAATTTGTCCTAAATTTCATCTTGTCTCTGGTCCTTTGTGGTCTGGCCTCATCAAACATTGATGGAAGCCCAGTGACTTGTGTGAACTGCACTCATTATTCAGCCTATAATTAAGTTAGCCTGGAGTTTGCAGGGGGTGGGTGGGGGGGTGGGCGGTGGTGTTTTCAAGCACCTGTCATGTGCCAATACCATGCAACCCTTTTTCTCCGGGCTGCACAATCCAGTCAGGGAGATATGGATGCATCCTGAAAATGAAAAAAATGAACAAGCAAGCACCAAATGAGTTCTCTGGGCACTCAGGAAAGCTTTGCAGTGAACTGGAATGGCCAAATGTGAAAAATGGATAAAATTTAGAGAACTAGATGAAAGGCAGAGGGGTGGGGTGTGTCCTGTGGCAGAGACAGAGGACATAGAAACATCGCGACACTTCTCAAACTTACTGGTCCCAACATCCCCTTTTGCTCTTACGTGTAGAGGGCTTGAAGGACCTTTTTATGTGGATTATACCTATTTATAGTTTCCATAGTAGAAATTAAATCTGAGAAAACATAAAAGTATATCTAATTGATTTAAAATACCAAAGATCATAACAAGTTAAGATCACTTATGGATTTGAAAATTTTTTTTCCAAAACAAAAGAAGTATTTAGTGAGAAGAGTGGCACTGTGTAACATTTTTTGTGAATCTCTTTGATATTTGCTTATCAGATAGTTTCTCCAATCTGCTTTCTCATTCAGTCTGTTGGAGTTGGTTGTTTTGGTTGAAATATATGAAGAAAATCCTGCCTCATATATATGTGGTTGGAAGACAGAGGAGCATTTTTTAACTTATTTTAAATCCTTTTTTAAAAAGTTTGTTATGAGAGCTAGCAAGTGAGAAAGTGGGTGGAGAAGGGGAGCGAGAGCGAGAACGAGAGAGAAAATCCCAAGCAGGCTCCACTCTGTTAGTGCAGAGCCTGATGTGGTGCTCAATCTCAAGAACCATGAGATCATGACCTGAGCTGAAATCAAGAGTTGGAAGCTTAAATGACTGAGTCACCCAGGTGCCCCAGAAGAGGGAGGAGCATTTTAATGGCTTTTCCAGGTAATTCTAGATATGCTTTTTGTACACTACAAGCAAATTGAACACATGGCTTGTTTTTGTATCTTTCTCTTGCATATATATGTTATATCACAGTTTTTGTGGGGTAGGAACCCACAGCTAAGATCCTCTTCTTAGGATCTCTACCAGATATAGTCAGGATGTCAGATAGGATGCATTCTCAGGAAGCTTGACTGGAAAGTATTCAGCTTCTAGGCTCACTCAGGGTTTGGGAAGAATTCCTTCCTTGTAGCTGTAGGACTAAGGGCCCTGGCTTTTACTGACTACTAGCTGGTAGTTAGCACCTGGAGGCTACCTTCCTTTCCTCAAGGTCACTTGCAGTTCCTTATGATGTGGACAGTCTATTATTACTTCATCAAACCAACAAGGAGGCTCTCTAAAGCACCTTGGGCAGCAAGACCAATCTTCTATAATATAATAATGGGATTATGATTATAAACATCAAAATCATGGGATTCATGATTATAAACATGTTAGTAAGTGATGATTTTCTTAAAGGATAGTTGCAGTATGGAATCTGAAATTATACCAATGAAATGTTCATAGTCACATTATAATTCATCAGTTTGTATTATACTTGGAATAGATCTGTTATCCATGCATGATCTTTTAACATCATATATTGTGGTTCACTGAGTTATGCCAGTCTTCCAAATGTTGATACATTTTGTTACTCAGTTTCAAAAACCACATACATTTATATCACCATCAATTTCATCTGAAAAGTATATGTATTGGGAAAGTATTGAGCTCTTAGTGGTAGATACAGGGTTTCTGAAATTTTAATTTTTGCTTTATTGGCAATAAACAGTCATTTATTTTCCACTGAGTGCCTTGGTTCCCATAATTCATTTTTGAGAAATATCTGTCAGGGGGGCCTGGGTGGCTCAGTTGGTTAAGCGTCCAACTCTTGGTTTTGGCTCAGGTCATGATCTCCTGATTTGTGAGTTCAAGCCCCACATCAGGCTCTGCACTGATAGTCTGAAGCCTGCTTGGGATTCTCTCTCACCCTCTCTCTCTCTACTCCCTCCCCCGTGTGCTCTCTGTCTCTGTCTCTCTCAAAATAAATAAACTTAAAAGAAGAGAAATATCTGCCAAAAGCTCAAGTATACATAACCATAGTTTGTCAGTCTTTCAAATGAAAATGGTGCTCCATGAAAAAATCAGTTTGTTCAGCTCAATTTAAGCAATCATACAGTGTTTTTTTCCCTGAGGTAGCCATTGTACGTTAGTATACAGAAATGCTTTATGTGTCTTTTATATTTCTTCATATACAATGTAAAAAAGATGTGAAATGGGGGGGGGAGGTGAGCATTCATAAAATTTTTGTTGCTTCATCAAATGCATTCTTAAGTTAGACTGACCCTTTTTTGTAAGTGCAAATGAGTGGCAGTGAAGATAAATGGATGACCAAGAGTACAATTCACTACCTTTTCTTTCGAAGGACTTGAGACCCCCAGGGATTCAGAGACCTCTCTTTGAGGAAAGCTTGCTGAAGTATAGTATTGGAAACTTGTTCACAGTGAGTTCAGGCACTCACTGTTTGCTTGGGTGGGTAAAGCTATTTCTCTTGATCTACAAATCTGTTTACTATGACCTTCAAACATTTTTTTCCTACAATCTATGCCTATGATTATATTCTTTTTTTAAAAAAAGAAATAAACTAATCAGTTGCCATGTAATTAATGTTGGAAAGGAAGAATGTTTTGTCATCTAACTGGGAACTTCTAGGTTCTGGCAACAGAGAGTAGAAATAAATTGTAATTTTCTGATAGAAATGTTTCATCTGTTCTTAATGTTCTTTAATATTAAGAAAAAAACTAAGGAGAATAGACATACCAGTCTTGAAATTGCATATTTTTCTGAGGTGGTAATTATAAAATTTATTTAGAACATTTAAAATATATTTAAGAGAGGCGCCAGGGTGGCTTAGTAGATTAAGTGCCCGACTTCAGCTCAGGTCATGATCTCATGGTTCGTGAGTTCAAGCCCCATGTTGGGCTCTGTGCTGGCAGCTTGGAGCCTGGAGCCTGCTTTGAATTCTGTGTCTCCCTCTCTTTCTGCCCTCCCTGACTCATTTTCTGTCTCTCTCTCTCTCAAAAGCAAATAAACATTAAAAAAATTAAAACCCAAAATATATTGTGAGAGCACCAGTTGGCATTTGGAACATTTTACTTTCAGTATGCTTGAATAGGAAAACACAAATCTCCATTGGATTAGGTGATTGCAAGAAATGGTGGAAATTTCATTAAGAAAACATTACAACAAAAGTTAGGAACATTATTTCATATTTTAAAACGCCAAATGTGTTTTAGGGGTTTTAGATGGCATACCAAAAACACCCAACATTTAAATGAGACTATTTCTTTTATTTTTTAAGTGGTCATCCACTGATCATTTGGGAATAGTGGTGCTGAATCAGAGCTTCACCTGAGGTCAGGGGCAACCCAACCTGGTTTGCTTTTTTGGTTTTACTGCATAGTTTCCATATTTAGGCTTTTTTTCTTTTTTTTTTTTTTTAGTGTATATTTTATTTTAATTTTTTAAAATTTACATCGAAGTTAGTTAGCATATAGTGCAACCATGATTTCAGGAGTAGATTCCTTAATGCCCCTTACCCATTTAACCCATCCCCCCCCCCACAACTCCTCTAGTAAGCTTCTGCTTGTTCTCTATATTTAAGAGTCTCTTATGTTTTGTCCCCCTCCCTGTTTTTATATTATTTTTGCTTTCTCTTCCCTTATGTTCATCTGTTTTGTATCTTAAATTCTTCATGAGTGAGGTTGTATGATACTTGTCTTTCTCTGACTAATTTTACTTAGGATAATACCCTCTAGTTCCATCAATGTAGTTGCAAATGGCAAGATTGCATTCCTTTTTTTATAGTTTATTGTCAAGTTGGCTTCCATGTAACACCCTGTGCTCATCCCAACAAGTGCCCCCCTTCAGATTTCATTCTTTTTGATTGCTGAGTAATACTCCATTGTATATATAGACCACATCTTTATCCACTCATCCGTTGATGGACATTTGGGCTCTTTCCATACTTTGGCTATTGTTGATGCTGCTGCTGTAAACATTGGGGTGCATGTGCCCCTTTGAAACAGGACACCTGTATCCCTTGGATAAATACCTAGTAGTAGTGCACATATTTAGGCTGTATTGAAAAGAGCTTCTCTAAATATTATCAGTTGTCTCCATGTATATAGTTTATTCTTTTACATTTTTAAAAAAACAAAGGTGATAATCACTCATTTTTTATCGAGGGACGTCTTTTTGCTATAACTTACACGCTGTTTAAAAATCATAATGCCTTTCTAATCTTTGATTCACAGAGAGCAGATTTGTGTGGTATAAATGTTTATATAATATGTAAGGATATGAATATATAGGTTGGCATTACAAGACAAGACATGTAATAAATAGAGCAGTGACCATTGGATGAAAGACCTCCTGTGACTGTTAATTGGCGAGTATGGACTGTGTATGAATTGAACATCCCACATCCTCATATCAGACGGTCTCAGGCAGCATGCCTGGAATTCTCGGTTATGGCCATGTTTTTAGCTAATAGTCACATCACAAGATTATTTAGTATTTGTCTTTGTAACTAAAATCTGCCATGAAAAAAAATTTTTTCCCCTTTGACTTTAACATCATGAGGAACACCATTTCATACATGATTTTAAGTTGTTCTAAACATTGATGATGAAAACTAATTGGGGAGGGGGAGTAACTACATGTTTGGGGGGAAAAAGTGGGGAGATAATGTCGGAAGGCTACTGTACACCATAGGCCACTTGCTCCTTGGAGTCTCAGTGATCAGTGCTGTCAGGATGCCACGAAACCAAAATCTTCTCCCTGCTGGTTTGCCGCGTTGCCCCATGTTTGTGCCTGGAATATTGAGTTCAGGGTTATAAGCGTGTGGTAAAATTTCTAAGGGGGCTGTGCAAAACTCTGAGTAGTAGTTTGGATAATCATTGGACTGGAGGCTTGTGTGCTGCTCTGTGCTGATGGGGTCACAATATGGGGCTCCTCCTGAGAAGGTAAAGTCTGAAAGAGGATGAGGAACCACAGATTATGTGCAGTAATGTGATGAACTCAGATAGCAGTGCAAAGGAAAGCTTGTGTGTGTGTGTGTGTGCGCGCGCGCACACACATGTACACGCCCTTAGTGTCTCCAGCCTTGCCTTTCAAGAGTATCTGGTAAACTTGGTGAATTTGTTACTGCCAGAGGTGGCATAGGTGGGAAGTATAAAGAATTTGGCTGTGTTTATGAGGTTTGGCCAGACCATACCTCACCTTCAGGGTTGATGATGGGAAGACAAATACACAGCTTTGTGCCCTCTTCTGTGGTCAGCTTGGCAAAGAATAGTGGGTAGAATGAAGCCTGACAACTTATTTTCCTCATCAGGATCATATACATCTGGCTGGATTAGGGGGTTCAATTTCTGAGGGTAGATAGTTGAGAATGTTGTGGTTTTGGGACCTCTCAATATTGAGAGTCCTGATTGCCTGGATAGGAGCTTTACTGTAAAGGCAAGAGAATGCGGTGATAATGATATGGTAAAAGAAGTCTTTGAGGTAGACTGGCTGGGGCCCGGTGTACAGGATACACTGGGAAGTGGGAAAAATGAAGAACAAACAGTTAGCTTTTATAATGGAGACGTGTAAATCCTGTTGGTATTAGCTTTGATTTCTGTATACTTTATTTTTGCTACTTCAGGCAATATTTAGAATAGAAAATCCACTAACTTAGACTGGCTGGCAAAGAAAGTGAAATATATCCATGTGGGGTTTTGGGAAAAGCCCTGGACTTGGCGTATTAGGGCCTGGGGTGTAGTTCAGCTCTTCTATGCATATGAACGAGCTCTGAAACTGTGGACAAGGTCCTTGAACTCTCAAGACCTCAGGCATAGAGTAGCTTATTTTTAAGTCTCCTTCCCAGCCATAAAACTGATTTTTAGTGTCTGATTTATTCCACTTAAGTACACATTTCTAAATAGTAACCTCTACGTGCTGCCAAGGAGTGGTCGTTTAAGGACCTATTATGAAGTATGATGAATAGATGACTCATTTACAATTAACAGCGTAGATTTCTGTACAAACAGTTTCTGATTCTGTGTCTCTCCCAATAGTTTCCCCCTCTCCCTTAAGTAGGATTAAGTCCTTGAAATCTTGTTTGCATCTTTAATTTATCTGGGAAATTAATTTTTCTGAGATCTACATAATTCATCTCCCTAATTAGATTGTAACCTCCTTGAAAGTAAAATGCTTTGTTTGGTTCTGTTGGCTTGTTTGTTTTATCCCATCACAATAGCATTTAAATAGCACTAGGCATACAGAAAGTACTTAATAAGGCAAATGAGTGATAGCTGGAGCATAAACTTAAGCTCAGATCAAAATATTATGGACTCCACAGTATTGTAACATGAATTAATTAAGGTTTAGGCCTATGATATTTTATTGCTGTTCTGAATGAAATCATGTGTTAGCAGTCATCATTGTGGCTGTGGCTGCATGTAGGTGTGGATGGAGAGGGTCCCACGGTGTACTGCTGTAGAGAACATTGAGAGGAAGTGGTTTATGATCATGTGACTTTTATTCTCTACACGGAAAGGAAACCTCCATTTCCAGAGATGAGTCTTTCAGGGACCCTGTGGATCCAGAACAGTGCTGGGTGATTGGGGAGGGGGAGGCAAAATCATCAAGTCAGGAGTTTCGAGGCTACAGTGGTTGGTTATGTTGGGAAGGAAACACGTTGTCAGCCCTCTGGATGGAAGGAAAAGAACACTTTTCTTGACTAGAGATGGTTCTTGAGATGAAAGCTTTCTAATAATATATGATAGGCTTGGCTTCTACATTTAGTTTTTTTGGGAGTCAGAGACAAGAGGGTAAGAAAGAAAAGCTTGAAGGTGGGTGAAGGGGAGGGTGCACATAGTGCTGATGAAGGGAAAATAGCAGACATTGTTAGGGAAATGTGGGCAAGGAAAGAACCCAGTGGCAGGGGCTCCTTGTCGGGGAGGAATGGGACCACTATCTACATCAGCAGCTCCCTAGACCTTCCTTATATTTTAACCTGGGTTATTCACTGATGTTTGTAACAATAAATCTGACCTGAGGTTAAAGGCAATGGGATATTAGATCTTTGTTGTAGGACGTTGTGTCAGAAGCCAGTTAAAACAGATCTTTACATATTTAACTTTTCATTTTATTTTATTTTTATTTGAGAGAGAGAGAGAAAGAATCCCAAGAAGGTTCCATGCCCAGCACAGAGCCCGATGTGGGGCTTGATCCCATAACCCTGGGATCATGACCCATGCTGAAACCAAGAGTTGGCCACTCAACTGACTGAACCACCCAGGCACCCCGATACTTAAATTTTTAATCAACCATATTTCTATAAACATAGGAAGTGTATGTGTGTTTTCTTGCCACTATCTTGGTTGTCTGGCCCTCTGAAGAACTGAGCTAAAAAGGTTGATAGTCCAGATAGCCGTTTATATTTCGTATGTGAAAATCATAAAGTTGATTATTCATTCATTGACTGGCAAGTGTGTCAAAAGCTTTGCCAGCTGATGGAGATACAATAAAGATATGGTCCCTGCCCTCCTATAGGAAAGTATAGTTCTGTCTGACAGTAGGTATTCCCTATAAATCATCATATCTCCCAAGATAACACTGTTTAAGGAGCTAGAATTTTAGGAAGTTCTCCTAGAAGAGGTGACACTTGAGACTTCTCTGCTGTCTTAACTTACTCAAAAAATGATCTGTGGATAAAGCCTGTTGACTTAGATGGCTGAGGATAGCCTAACTTGGCTGGTTGCTGGACTATTCCACCTTGTCTGCCCTTCTGTCCTCAGTCCTGAGAAGTTCTTTAGTGCAACTATAATGCTGATGTGAGATGTTGGAATACTCTGGAATTGTCTGAGTCTCCAACTCTGCAGTCTACTTACTTTCCTTATCTATACTGGTTTGCACCCTCAGTATCTTTCCCACTAGATTGAAAGCTCCTTTGTGGGTGTGATAATGATAGTGATACTGATTTCTGCAGTGGTGCTGCTGATGATATCTAATGTCCTTTGGGCATTACTCAGCACCAGACAGTGTGTATGCATTATCTCATCTGATGCCTACAGCCTCTGAGATGGACGTTGTCGTTCCCTCCTGTCTTACTAAAGGTGTCATTGAGACTTAGGAAGGTTAGGTGACTCTCCCACATCAGTCCTTATCACAGTAGTATAGACGGTCACTGTCTGTTTTTTGTTTTTGTTCCGTGTGTGTGTGTGTATCCACATAATTTATGTCCTTCCTCTCTGCCACATGGGCAGCCACTACAGTTGTTCTTTGTGGTAAGTGATGGATTCTGCTTGGGAAGGAGGTGATGCTCCCTGGTTTGTCATTGTTCTGGTTGGCATTCTGTCAGAGTGGCCCTCAGACGCCCTCCGGTACTAAGGCATTGAGAGGCAGGTCACTTTTTTTTGTCCTTCACCCTTGATCTTCTGTCTTTTATTTTGCCATCACTGGCTCTTCTCTTTAGTTAGTCTGTAACTCAGCACTCTCACTTGGCTTTTGCTCTTGAACCTCACTGCATGCATGCATGTGCTGTCACTGTAGCTAATCCCCAGCCCCTTTCTTTCTCTGTGGACCCCTGCTGAGGGCAGGGTTGACCACTCTTCTTACTCCTTTCACAGTCTCTTCCTTCTAAAGAGTCTCCAGTGTGGTCCGGCAATCAAGAGGTTGGCCAACTGGGCATTTGTTCTGCTTATAAACTGACTACTCATTTTGTGTCAGAGTGTCCTATTTTGTCCTTTCTTCCTGACTTTATCCCTGGGTGAGTGTGTGGGTCCAGGGATTTTACTTGGTCCTAAAAACTTGTTGCTTATCCCAAGTTGGAGCTGTTTAAGAACCACGGTACTAGAGGGGCGCCTGGGTGGCTTAGTCGGTTGGGCGTCCGACTTTCGCTTAGGTCATGATCTCGCGGTTCGTGGGTTCGAGCCCCGCGTCGGGCTCTGTGCTGACTGCCAGCTCAGAGCCTGGAGCCTGTTTCAGTCTGTGACT